>NC_043000.1:49536414-49543914 GCF_006345805.1 Octopus sinensis
TGGCCACAGTCACATGACTGAAACAAGTAAAAGAGTAAGCTAAAAGACAGCATTGCTTAGTACCAGGGGAAACAGAAAATACCTCTGAACATTGACTTTTAGACATCACTGTTCCTTTGTACAAAGATACTGTTACTCTTATTATTTTATCAGGAAGACCAACTTTTGGCAAAATCTTCCAAAGCACCTCTCAATTCTCTGTATCAAATGCCTTGGTCAAGTTGACAAAGGCCATGTACAAGTCAGTATTTTGCTCAAGTGCTCTTTCTTGGACTTGCCTAAGAGCAAAAATCATATCAGCCATGCTTTTCCCAGCCTGAAATTCACATTGGGATTCAGAATACATGCAATTTATTTAGATGCTTATTGATGTGGTTAAGAATCACACTCACAATAATTTTTCCAACTATGCACAAGCAACTTATTCTGCTGTGTTTATCACATACACCCTTTGTTTTTGTGGAAGTGCATTATAGATGCATATTTGAACAGATCCAGTTTCCCAGATCAAAATCATCAATTTGCACAGCTTTCTTACAAGATGACTACCACCAAACTTGTACACTTCTATGAGAATACTGCCTTGTTCAGAAGCTTTACTGTTGGAAAATAATAATAATAATGATAATAGTGATAATGATGATGATGATGATGATGATTTCAAATTTTTGCCACTAGGGCAGTTTAGTGGAGAGGATTAAGTCGATTCCACTGACCCCAGTGTTTCACTGGTACTTAATTTATCGACCCCGAAAAGATGAAAGGCAAAGTTGACCTGGGTGGAATTTGAATTCAGAATGTAGCAACAGGCAAAATACCACTAAGCATTTCATCCAGTCTGATAACGATTTTGCCAGCTCACCGCCTTAATAATAGAAATAATGATAATAATAATATTAATAATAATAATAATAATAATAATATTAATAAGGATAATAATAATAATATTAATAATAATAATAATGATAATAATATTAATAATGATAATAATTATAATAATGATAATAATAATAATAAAGGTTGTTGTTCTCATGGCCAAGCAGTGGCTCTCATGGCTTCTGAGCTTAAATGACTGGAAGTGTCAACATGTAAATGTTTTGTCTTGGTGTAAAAAATGGGCAACAGTAAAATATTCAGCTCATTACCACAGATTTACTACTCAATTGCTTGACCATAACCAATTGAGTATTCCCTTAGTATCTAATATGTGCATCACTGCCCACAAGCAATGGGGGAAGCATCATGCCCATGTATTGAGAGGAAGGCTTTGGGGCTTGAATAATTCACCTCTGGAAACATGAGAGTTTCATTCATCATCCTTAAACAATCCTTATTCAGAGACCTTTTGAATGGGATGGACCACTCAACCTGAAGAATTTGAGTATTCTTTGTAAGGTCATGCTCTGTTTATCTTGAGAAGAAATCACCATGCACATATGGTTGTGATGCATTTATCTGATGTACCCTTATCAGATGGGTGCACTGCTATTTTGCTCAATAATCATATTAATAATAACGGTCCCGATTTTTGGCACAAGGCTAGTAATTTGAGTGGGATGAAATAGGTCGATTACATCAACCCCAGTGCTCAACTAGTACTTATTTAATTAACTCCAAAAGGGTGAAAGGCAAAGTCCACCTTGACCTAATTTGAACTCAGAATACAAAGACAAAATGGCACCAAGTATTTTGTCCAGCATGAAAATGATTCTACTAGCTCACCACCTTAATAATAATAATGATGATGATGATGATGATGATAAGAAAAGAAGAGTGTGATACAATTTAGGAAAAATATTGACGCTGTATATTGGATTGAAAAATAATTCAATACTATGTCTGTCTTCCTCAGGTTCAGTGTGTTAAGGACTGTGCAAGATGAAACAGGCAAAGAGATAGAGGAGACTGAAATTGAGTATCCTGTAGGGCTTCTACAGAAGGTTAGTCTCCTAGAAACAGGGGAGATCACCAGAAAGTTTTTGAGCACTATTGAAATCAAGTGGATATCTAAGGTTATAGGTAGTAAACCACTGCCCACATAATGTCTACCAGAAATAAGGTCAATCCTAAGTTCAAGAAGACAAAAAATATTAATAGAAATAATAATAATAATAATAATTATTATTATTATTATTATTATTATTATTATTATTATTATTATTATTATGATGTGAAGGGGTGGAGGAGGAGGAGGCGGACGATGATGATGATGAGGATAATAATAATAATAATTCTTTACATACAATAAATTAATGAAAGATTTATTTTTCATGTCTTGACAACTTTTATTCTTTTCCTTCCTCTCTTAAATCTCTTCTTTCTTCTTTTATTTCTTCTTATCACTTGCCATATAAAGGCTGATGTTTACACTATTTAGATAAGTATTAATTAAATTCTAACGATACTAAATGTCTGTATTTGGATGAAAAACAAGTGTTTTCCTTCAAACATATAATGTAAAATATTATATGAAGGCAAACTATTGAAATAAAACCAATTATAGGTTTTAATTATGATTACAAGACTTTCTGTTGCTAATCATTATTATTATTACTATTATTATTATTATTATTATTATTATTATTATTACGATTTATTATTATTATTAATATTATTGTTGTTGTTATTATTATTTTTATTATTATTATTATTATTATTATTTTTATCATTATTATTATTATCGAGTGAGAGAGCAGTGCATGCCATCAGAGTGACCCTGGAGTAAAATATATGAAGCCCAATATACCTATCATGACTACCCATCTGATAAGGGTACACCAGGCACATGCATCACAGCCATATGTGCGTGACATGGCGATCTCATATCAAGATAGGCAGTGCATGACGTTGCAGTGGGGCCCAGTTAGAATTTTCTTCAGGTTGAGTAGCCCATCCCACTCAAAAGGTCCCTGAATAAGAGTTGTTTAAGGATGTTCAATGAAACACCCATATCTCCAAAGGTGAATTATCCAAAACCCCAAAGACTTCCTCTCAACACATGGTCATGATGCTCCCCCACAACCTCAGCTTGTGATCAGAGATGCACATATCATCAGCCACTAAGGGACATGCTCAACTGGTTAAGATCAAACAATTGACAAGCAACTCTGTGGTACTGAGCAGAATATTTGCTGTAGCCCATCTTTTATACCAAGACAAAACAATGTACATGATAACACTCCCAATCAGTTAAGATCAGAAGCCATGAGAACCACTGCCTGGTATTATTATTATCATTATTATTATTATTATTATTATTATTATTATTATTATTATTATTATAGTGGCATTCATCTGCCACTACATTATGAGTTCAAATTCCGATGAGATTGATTTTAACTTTCATCCTTTCAGGGTCGACAAAATAAGTACCAGTTGCTCTAGTGGCTGAATTTGAAACCGTTGTTGTTGTTGTTATTATTATTATTATTATTATTATTATTATTATTATTATTATTATTATTATTATTATTATTATTATTATTATCATCATCATCATCATCATCATCATTATTAGTTTTTCTTCTTTCAGTTTTGTTTCCATTTCTTGCCAAGTGTCTTCCTGATACCCAGTGCAAAGAAACTCACTGTATAGATTAATAGGGCCGTAAAATAAACACACCAGATTGTTCATTTACAAAGTAAAATTATAAGGAAAAAAAGAGAAAATGAAAAAGAGAAAAAATTTACATGTGTAACAGAGTTGTTGTTGTTGTTGTTGTTATAAGAGCAGTGGTTTCACAGAAATAGTAGACTATCAAACATAATGCATTGCAATATTTCTTATAACTCAGTGTATTCTGAGTTCAAATTCAACTGAGGTCAACGATGCATTTCATCCTGCTGTGATTCATTGAAATAAAGTACCATCCAAATACTGGGAACAATTAAACCTGAATGCCCTCAAATCTCAGGCCTTATTCCTAAATTAGAAACAATTATTACTCTTCTTTTCATTGTAGGTTTTCATTGCACTACTGTGTGCAATTCTGTGTGCTTAAGAAGCATGCAGTGTTTGGTTTAGTATTTGTATTTTCTAGTGTACTGAAAGTGTTAACATAATATAAATGCAGAGCCTAATAGTGCTATTTTCTCTGTGTTGTGCGTAATTATATGTCCAAGCATTGTGGTTGCATATTTATCTACATCAGTACTCCATGACCAGTATACCATGTAGACGATGCTAGGTTTACCGCAGTGTAACCTAAGTATAATTTTTCCCAATACTTTTAGTTATATTTTTAGCTCAGATTTGCCACCAACTTTTGAAAAGAATATAAGTGTACCACAAGTGATAAAAAAGGTTGAAAAGCTGATGTTAAATTATGATGATGATGATGATGTAGATCAATCCTCCGCAAACTTTCTTTTCGGTTGCAGTACACTTATGGCTCAGACAGAATTTGTTGAGGCAGATTTTCTGTGGCCAGATGCCCTTCCTGTTACCAGCTTTTACCTGGAAAGAAACAACATTGGTTGTATGAAAATGATGCTCATTTACAACTATCACATGATGTCTAGGCAAGAGCACACGCAAACACATACAGATATTCACACACACATGCTTACATATATGCTTATGTATATATATATATATATAAAGCACCATCCGTTTGTGGCCGTTTGCCAGCTCTGTCTGGCACTTGTGCGGGTGGCACGTAAAAAGCACCCACTACACTCACGGAGTGGTTGGCATTAAGAAGGGCATCCAGCCATAGAAACACTGCCAGATCTGACTAGGCCTGATGAAGCCTCCCGGCTTCACAGACCCCAGTTGAACCGTCCAGCCCATGCTAGCATGGAAAATGGACGCTAAACGATGATGATGATGATGATGATATATATATCTGTAGAGGTAAGATTCAAGGATCCAGTTGTAGGAAGCTAGTAAGCGTCAAGCAGTCCATAGAAAGTATAAAAAAGCAACTTTCATGAACAACAGTGACTTATTGACGTAAAAGGCTGTAAATAAATTTTTCCCATATTGAAGTTCGAGAAACTGAAAAGTTGTTCTATAGTATACAGTTAGCAACTGGAGTCGTCATGAATGCAAATAAAATCTCCTGCACGTTAACAGGGGACACCTTGATGACAATGTAAACTTCATTTGACTAAGAGATCTTAGGCCTGAGCAGTAGCCCAGCAGAGTACCCCTCATTGAGTATTTGTCATATATTTATATTCATATGCAGTCAGGATTTTGCCAACTCCATTCCCTACATTTGGATTTTCATATATATATATATACATATATATATATACATATATATATATATATATATATATATATATATATATATATATATATATATATAAAGCACCATCCGTTTGTGGCCGTTTGCCAGCTCTGTCTGGCACTTGTGCGGGTGGCACGTAAAAAGCACCCACTACACTCACGGAGTGGTTGGCATTAAGAAGGGCATCCAGCCATAGAAACACTGCCAGATCTGACTAGGCCTGATGAAGCCTCCCGGCTTCACAGACCCCAGTTGAACCGTCCAGCCCATGCTAGCATGGAAAATGGACGCTAAACGATGATGATGATGATGATGATATATATATCTGTAGAGGTAAGATTCAAGGATCCAGTTGTAGGAAGCTAGTAAGCGTCAAGCAGTCCATAGAAAGTATAAAAAAGCAACTTTCATGAACAACAGTGACTTATTGACGTAAAAGGCTGTAAATAAATTTTTCCCATATTGAAGTTCGAGAAACTGAAAAGTTGTTCTATAGTATACAGTTAGCAACTGGAGTCGTCATGAATGCAAATAAAATCTCCTGCACGTTAACAGGGGACACCTTGATGACAATGTAAACTTCATTTGACTAAGAGATCTTAGGCCTGAGCAGTAGCCCAGCAGAGTACCCCTCATTGAGTATTTGTCATATATTTATATTCATATGCAGTCAGGATTTTGCCAACTCCATTCCCTACATTTGGATTTTCATATATATATATACATATATATATATACATATATATATATACATATATATATATATATATATATATATCAGTTGAATAAAGTTAAAACATGGTCTGGTTTGCATGTTTTTTATTATGGTATTTTAACATTAAAAAAATTATTTTGTAATGCTCATAAACTTAAATTAGTGCTTACGTATATGGTGTACTTATCAGATTTCAAATGTGTTTAACTGACAGTTGAGTTCTTCACAAATTTAGTACCTATTAGAACTAAAGTTGTCAAGAACTCAACTATCAGTTAAACACATTTGAAATCTGGTGAGTACACTATGTATGAAAGTGTTAGTTTCACTATATAAGCATTACAAAATAATTTTTTTAATGTTAAAATACCATAATAAAAAATGTGAAAACCAGACCGTGTTTTAATTTTATTCAACTGATATATTATTCTATATGCATCCACACAAATTAAAAATTATATATATATATATATATATATATACAAGCATACATACACAAACATACAACAGGCTTCTCTCAGTTTCTGTTTACTAAATCCACTCATCAAAGTTTCAGTCAAATCATGGCTATAGTAGAAGACACTTGGCCAAAGAGTCACACATTGGTACTGAACCCAAAACAACTTGGATGGGAAGCAAGCTCCTTAATCACACAACCATGCCAGTGCTTAGTGTTTTGAACATTCCCAAGAAAACTATTAATATTTGGATTGTTTTAAGGTGGTGAACTGGAAGAATTGTTAGTATGTCAGGCAAAATGTTTAGCAGCATTTATGAGTTCGAATTCCCCTAATGTTGACTTTGCTTTTCATCTTTTTGGGGTCCAATGAAATAAGTACCAGTTGAGTACTGAGGACGTTGTAATTGACTTACTCACACCCCTAAATTTACTGGTCATGTGCTAAAATCTGAAACCAATATTTGGACTGTTTCTGTTTTCATTCCTCACATTCATTTCATCCATTTCCAAATATTGGTATCTGAATAATTTCTCTGTTTCTTCGAGCTTGAATCATCATCGTTTTGGGATTGGTACATTGATTAGTAGACACTTCTTTTTTCTGGCAGACCTTGATGACATTATCTGACAGATAGGTCATGATTCCTCTGTTTGCATTGATAGATGTCTCAAAGAGTATGGTTACTTTGTTACTCCTCATGACATTTTCTCATGTATGTTTATACCAAATTTTATCAGTTGGTATTTTATAATGCTAGAATTAAAATTGATTCTGTTATACTTATGGATTATTTTTGCTTGGCTCAGTCCAGGCAGCCAATGATAGTATAGTTAATTTTTCTTCCTAACCTCTATATTCTGTTGTTACTAATATATTTTGCTTCATTACATGCTTTTGGTGGTTTCAGCAGGATGGCGTTTATCTTATCCTGTACTGCAATAAAAAATTCCTCGCTGCCATCTTTGAATTCTGTGCTCTTAGTTAGTTCTGCAAAATCTTCTTTGTTGAGTTTCACACTTTTAAGGTGTTTGCCATGTTGGGGTTTCTCTCACAATCACTTTAGCATTGTATTTTGTAGCTCCACATT
>NC_043000.1:49548914-49571414 GCF_006345805.1 Octopus sinensis
AAACAACTGACTCTTCCTTATTAAGCTGATGGCTGGAACAATATTTAACAAAAGGTTCTTTCATAAAATTGTAATGGAAGGTTTAAATTTGAATGTGAATACATCAAAACTGTTTTTGTCTCAGGTGGTTTAGCCTTAGCAGAAGAATTACAACCTGCAGAGATGTAACTAATAATGTAATTCATCAGCAAGTAGCAACATACTGCTTCTCTCTAATCCTCTGTCTCTCTCTCTCTCTCTCTCTCTCTCTCTTTCTTTGCACACATAGATATATAATCTTTCTTCATCAAAACACAACTCTTGTTTTACACTGCCATTCTCTCCCTCTCTTTTCTCTCACTTTCTCTTTCTCTCCCTGTCACTTTCTGTCTTTCTATCTTCTCCCTCTCTCTATTTTCCTCTCATTCTCTCTCTCTCTCTCTTTGTTCACACATACAGATATAAGCTCTTTCTTTTTCACAAGCACACAACTCTTCTCTTACATATCCATACTTTCTCTTTCTTCTTTTCTCTCTGCACACTCTTTTTCTTTCTCTTTCTTTTCCTCTCTCTCTCTCTCTTCCTTTCTCTTTTTACCTTTCCCTCTTTCTCTCTCTCCATCTCTGTGTTCACACATACACACAAACATAGACACATACACATATACTTTCTCTCTCTTTCTTTCTACTCCATTCTCTCTCTCTCTCTCTTCCTGAACTAAAATGTTAACTCCATTAAATTTTAATTGTTATACTCCATCTTTATCAAGCCAATTTATGACTCCTCACAACAAAACCCCCATAAAAACAACACAGAAACAAATCCTAACAACCGCCCACAAATTCCTTAAAAAAATATTTAAATAGAATTTTAGTAGTTGCACTTTAAATTATAAGATTTCAACTCTGGTGTTTTTCTGTTTGTTTAATATTTTATTCATAATTTTTACATGCAAAGTGTTATGCAACTGTTGAAGGGTTTACTACAGGAAATGAATTTCTGAGCGAATGAATTTACTTTCTTTACTTGTGCCTTGTTATTCTGGACTCTTGTTATTCATAGCCAACAGTTGAATAAACCATTCCAATCTAATCCAATCTGACAAACAATCACAGGAAAGTCTCTACATGGTTCCATGACCTGCTAGAAATAGCAAACAGTAAATAGTCTTCATCAAATTATGTTGTACTATCTTGAAAATGGGAAAGGAATATATTGCACACTGGATAATAATATAAATTAATCTTTAGATGCTGCATCAGGTAGTGGAGGTGACAGTGGTGGAGTGTGTGGAAGGGAAGGTCGTAACTAGAATGCTTCTGATCATGGGTTTGTCATAGGATGGTACTTGACCTTGAGATAAACAACCCAATCATTTAGGTCTTAAACAAACATAAGGAGGAGGAAAAGGAGGAGAGGAGGAGAAGACAGAGGAAGAAGAAGCAGAGGAGGCAGTAGAGGAGGCAGTAGGAAGTGGAGGAGGAGATGTCATTTCTTGAAAATTTAATAGAGTGATCAATCTTGTATTTGCAAGATGTCCTAGCGTATCTAACAGTGATTAATTACACAGGCATGACCAACTAATTAGTCGGTGTCCTCAGTTTACAATTTCTAAGCCTTATCAGATTCTTGTCTACAAAAAATGGTATGATCATTTCCCCACCAAAATAAAAACAGTGTGTGTCAAGGTTCTAGCATATGGATACACACAATAATGTACAAATAGCTACAAATATATTAGATATGTTTAAGAAATATACAGCTAATGAACAAGTATTGTAATTAATATCACATGGAACCGATAGACAACGCTGGAATTATGAAAGCTTGAAACTATTTTGTTGAATATAAAGGCTTGCATATAACATTCTTTAAAATTTTGAATTTTCATGACTGGGTCAAATGTGAGGTCATCTTTAAACAGTTGCTAGATCTCCAGACATTTCTTGCCAAATCTCTCTCAAATCAGATGCTACTATCTTCAAAAAGAAAACAGGATAATGTTGTCTTGAATATACAAAACTTCAGGATGGTCACAAGTGGAACATCTTTGATAATTAGTTGACTCAGTCATGACTGACATGGGGTGAGGGTGGAGATGGGGTTTGGGGGGGGGGGGCTAAACAACAATAACAACTACATGGTCAGGAATCAAGTTCCAGAGAGATATATCTCTGGACAGGTAGGATGTCTGGGAAAAGTGTAATTGGGGAAAAATTTTGGAGTAATAGGTGAGACCATGTAGGGAATGTGAATGAAGGAGAGATGAGTATATCAGATTGGCTTAGGCAATAAGGAGAGAGCATTATGCAACATGGTAGTTCACATAACCATCATCATTTAACATCCACTTTCTGCCTGTTTGCATAGGGCAAACAGAATTTGTAGAGGCAGATTTTAACAGCTGGATGCCCTTTTTGTCTTCAATCCTTACCTGTTTCCAAATAAGGTAATATCTTACCATAGCAAGATATGTTTATCATGGAAGGTAGGCAACAAACAACCTCACTTGTATGGCAGGAATTGCTCTGCTCATTTACAGTCATTGCATGATGTCCAGACCAGTGTTCTGCAACTGGTATGCCATGGCACACTGATGTGCCACAAGATGATGCTAGGTGTGTCACAGTGTAACCTGAATATAATTCTTCCCCTATGATTTTAGTCACATTTTTAGCCCAAGTGTGCTGCTGAATTTTGAAAAGAATATAAGTGTAGCACAAGTGAAAAATGTTTAAGAAATGCAGTCTCGTGATATTTCTTGTAAGTTTCTGAGTTTAAATCCTACCAAAACTGACTTGGCATTTTGGAGTCAAAGAATAACGTTCTATTCCAGTATGGCGGATTAGCAAAATTGTTAAAAAGGTTGCTGGCTTGCCTTGAGGTATCTGTTTTAGTGCACTGCATTTTGAGTTCAAATTCCAATTAGGAATTCAAGTTCCATTTTTTTGTTTGTTTCTTCTCGAGCCACACCTGGCTCATAAGGGCTAGTTTCCTTGGTGTATAGCTTTCCCACCTGGATGGGACACCGGTCCGTTGCAGGTGAGCTGCATGATGCAGGAGGAAAGAGTGAGAGAAAGTTGTGGTGAAAGAGTAAGCAGAAGTTCGCCATTACCTTCTGCCGGAGCTGCATGGAGCTTAGGTGTTTCGCACATAAACACACACATCGCCTGGTCTGAGATTCGAATCCACAATCCCTCAATCGCGAGTCTGCTGCTCTAACAACTAGGCCATGTGCCTCCACAATTCAAGTTCCATGAACAACCAGGAGTAATTAATTGTGTGATCACAGTACCGCAACTGATTGTGAAAGCTGTAATGGTTAAAGGAGGATTTATGTTATTGCAGTTAAATGATGACGATGATGATGATGAAGAAGAAGAGGAGGATAACGATATGATGATGATGAGTTGTTTGTAGAAATGTGAAGAGCAAGATATATATATATGAAAATGTTGGTCAAAAGCGGAGAGTCTCATAAAAATGAGGTAAAAGAGAAAAAGAAAATTTAAAAAAAAACCATTTGACATCACTTGTTATTCTTAATGGTAGCTACTTACAGAAAAATATTTGAACAGCTGAAATACTGTTTGTAAAATATATAAATGCATCAATTTCATTATCTTCAACCACCATCACCATTACCACCTCATTCATCCCCATTATAACCATCGACGCCATTACCATACTCTCTAAACTCATATGTGATCTGCTGTTTTAGTGGTTTCACTTACTTGCCCTGTCTCAAAATCAATTAACATGCCTATAAATCATACACTATATATTTCTAAAAGAGTGTGGGAGAAATAGATAGATAAATACATTACGTTGCAACAACATGTTTCTATGTGTATTTTATGATGTTGAACATTAGAAGTGATATAAGTAAAACGCATCTATACATCATGGGTATGAAAATAAAACGAACCAAGAGAAATAGCTCAAATGAGCTAATGACAGGAATGTGGATTATTTAATTAATAGGCTGTGTACTGAATGCAAAAAATTTCAATTAATATTAATTAATTGAAATTTCCTTTTTTATTCTATAAGAAGCAGCGATTGTTTGTGACTATGAAAGAAAAGAGGAGATAAAAATATATTGCATTAATAATTCTATATATGTATATATACATATATCTTTTCTACTCTAGGCATAAGGCCCGAAATTTGAGTGGGGGTGGGGGCAGTCGATTAGATCGACCCCAGTATGCAACTGGTACTTAATTTATTGACTCCAAAAGGATGAAAGGCAAAGTCAACCTCGGCAGAATTTGAATATATATACATACTAGCAGTATCACCCAGCGTTGCTCGGGTTTGTAAGGGAAATAACTATATAAGCATTTTTAGAGAGCCAAAAAATAGCAAAAAAATGCATTAAAAATAGACATTTTTAGAGAGTTACTTCCCTTATATAATAGCGAAAAAATTCATTAAAATGGAAAAAAATGATGGTAATTTTTTTTTTAAATCGTAGACTCATCGTAGACGCGCGCTAATACCCAGAAGGGCTCGATATGAAGCACGACTATAAGATACCCGAATTTGGTTAAACTGCACCGCAAAATGTGGGAGTAGTTAGGAATCTAAATCGTAGGAGACAGACACACAACTTGACTTTTATATATAAAGATATCTTCGTCACCACCATTTAACATCCATTATCCATGTTGGCATTGGTTGGGCAGTTTGACAGGAGCTGATAGGCCGAAGGAATGTACCAAGCTTTGTCTGCTTTGGTTTAGTTTCTGCAGCTGGATGTCCTTCTGTTTTCAACCAATGTAGAGTGTGCTGGGAGCTTTGTATATGACACCAGCACCAGTGAGGTTACCAAGTAACTGGCAAGAAAAACACCCTCGAATAAGAGGGGAAGTAGCAGTGACAAAAGTGGTATGTACCGTGTGATGAGCATGGCCATTGCTGTGTGGTAAGAAGTTTGCTTCCTAACTACATGGTTCTGGGTTCAGTACCACTGTATGTCACCTTGTGCAAGTGTCTTCTACTGTAACCTCAGGCCAACCAAATCCTTGCGAATAGATTTGGTAGATAGAAACTGAAAAAAGCTCATTGTGTATGTGTATGTGTGTATGTATACATAATGGTCTCTCTTGTCATTAGACGATGTATGAGGATTTGTCAGTTTCTTGCCGAACAACCACACATATGATTTGTTTATAGTGATCAAATATTTGTGCTCACATAAGCTCACTCACTCCATCAAATCAACATTACCTGTACAGGTGCACTATATGCCACAATCAGATGATTAAAAGTGATTGCAGAGCAACATGAAATGAAGTGTTTTGCTCAAGAACAACAAATCAGTGCTCAGTCTAGAAATTGAAACCACGACTTCATAATTGTGAGTGCAACACCCTAACCACTAAGCTATGCACCTTCACATGTATATATATATATATATATACATATATATATATATACACACACACACACACATATATATATAAAGGTGTTTGTATGATTGTGTATAGAGGAATATATAATTCAAAGGAATTCCAACTCTGTTTTTTATGTTTTATTTATATTCTTATAATATTAATGTAGGATATAGTATAAATAGTATATATAGTAAAATGAAATGAAGTATCGATTGTCTTATTGAATAGATGAAATATTGAATACCAAATATTAAAGGACAAGTATACTTTCTTGCATTTAAGCAGTCTTCAAGGTCCCAGGTTGTAACAGGAAGATATGTGTATATACATATACATATCTTCTGTGGTTTGGAAATATTTTGACTTCTATTTTTAGTGAAGCAGGTGCTTATGTAATAGCCTAGTATATATAAATATATTTATATATTTTATATATAATTTATTAATTTGCCTATACGGCTGTATGCTTACGGCTACTAACGATATCATTTTTAGAAATAGTATCATTCTTATATTTATTTATATAGATATGTTTGTGTGCGTGAGAGAGAGAGAGAGAGAGAGAGAGAGAGCATGTATTTATGTGTGTCTTTATGTCTGTATTGTCCCCATCAGTACTTGACAACCTGTGTTTACATCCCTGCAACTTAGTAGTTCAACAAAAGAGTCTAATAGAATAAGTACTAGGCATTAAAAAAATAAGTCCTAGGGTCAATTTTTTTTACTTAGAAACCCTTCAAAGTTGTGCCTCAGTATGGCTACATCAAATGACTGAAACAAGTAAAAGATACGTATATTGAAACAAAGACTATAATTTATGGTATTCTTTTGAATTCAGTAGTTGCAGTTGTTCCAATACAATCCATATTTTATGACTAATATACTTGACCAGGAAGGTGGTGAGCTTGCTTAGTGGAATTTCGTCTATCTTTACATTTGAGTTCAAATTCCATCAATGCCGACTTTGCCCTTCATCTTATTGTGGGGGTCAATAAATTAAGTAACAGTTGCGTACTGGGGTCGATCTAATCGACTCGCCCCCTCCCCCCAAATTTCAGGCCTTGTGCCTTGAGTAGAAAAGAATATACTTGACCAGGAATTTGAACTTGTATGGATAGTTTTATTCTTAAAGAAAGACCATCTACATATATAGGCGCAGGAGTGGCTGTGTGGTAAGTAGCTTGCTAACCAACCACATGGTTCCAGGTTCAGTCCCACTGAGTGGCATCTTGGGGAAGTGTCTTCTGCTATAGCCCCGGGCCGACCAATGCCTTGTGAGTGGATTTGGTAGACAGAAACTGAAAGAAGCCTGTTGTATATATGTATATATATATATGTGTGTGTGTGTGTGTGTCTGTGTTTGTCCCCCTAGCATTGCTTGACAACCGATGCTGGTGTGTTTACGTCCCCGTCACTTAGCGGTTCGGCAAAAGAGACCGATTGAATAAGTACTGGGCTTACAAAGAATAAGTCCTGGGGTCGACTTGCTCGACTAAAGGCGGTGCTCCAGCATGGCCGCAGTCAAATGACTGAAACAAGTAAAAGAAAAAGAGTATACAATTGATAGCCAAGATTTTGTAGAAATGCTTCCTGAGGACACAGATCAGATTTTAATCCCTTTTATTATACTATACATACATGTATATATGAATGTATGTATGTTTGTATATATGTGTGTGTATGTGTGTGTGGGGGTAAGGTGCTTGGAAAAATAGATTTTAATACATGAAGATAAGGTGTCAAGCTGACAAAATCATTAGCATGTCAGACAAAATAATTTATTGGCCTTCCATCCATTTTCACATTCTGCCAAGGTCTTCTTTGCCTTTCATCCTTTCAGGGCCAACAAGTCAAGTACCATTTAAGAACTGGAGTCGATGTAATCAAATTATACCCTCCCCTCAAATTACTAGTCTTGTGCCAAAATTTGAAACCAGTATATGAAGAAAATAACAACTGTTCCTATTTCAATTTCTAGTAATTTTGTTCTTTTTTCCTTCAAGACATAATGCAACCAGAACTATATTCTATCCAATATGACCTTCCCTTTTGAAAGTAGTAGGTGTGATTTGAATAAAATTTAGTTGCTATAGTCTTGTAGTTTGAGTAACTACATAAAAGCTTCCTTCTTGGCATCTATTAATATGCAGGTAGTAGAAGGTTTGTGGATGGCATAAATAATAATATTGAATTAAACACCTCACTGTGTTCATTTAACCCCATACAACGTTTGTTAATAGTTTTTGATGCATCAAATACTGTGCTCTAATAGGAAGAAAACAGGAAAATTGAAATAATAGACAAACTCTAAGTATTCTTTCTATTTAAGCAGCATTGTTGGATGCAAGCAATCATAATATTTGAAGGTTGTTGCAGAATTATTTCACACCATTTTGTGGTGCACAAGTTGATATCATATACAAGGCAAACACAGAATGTAAACATTCAAAATATCTTCCCTGTCTTTCTAAATTCTGCTGCATTTCACATGGAAATTTTGGTCCTCCAAAGTCGAAGTTTAAGTCTGACCTTTTTTTATTTTCCTTTTAGCTGTAAATTTTGGTCGGATGAACTTGACTTGTAAGCCAGAAAATATGGTATATCCACATTCCATGCTGGCATGGGTTGAATGGATACTCATAGCCTGAGTCAGTTCTTAAGAATTATAGCAACATATAATTTCCATGACTATACAACAGGTGGACATTTACAGCTGAGACCAGAGTAACCAGTGTAGTTCAAAGATCTTTTTTGAATTTCATTTTTGTTTAATTTAGGATACATCAACTATTTTCAGTATATATAAAGCAATCATAGCAAACCTGGCTAAAACTCCCAATAACTCAAAATAATTATGGTCCAAGAAGATGGTATGATCACAGTTGAAATACATTTGATCATAAGTATGTGATCAGTGCTAAACTGAAACTAAACAACAACAACTTCAAACATTAAAAGGATTCTATAGAGTAAGATAAGTTCTGTAAAGAAAAATAAGTAGTTAATATACTTTCAAGAATGTTTTCTCGAAAATAATAATTGCAATAGTTTCCTCTTTTTATTTTGAAGTTTATGAAATTACTTTTAATCATTAATCAAAATTGGTATTTTAAAAATATAAATATATGAATTATCAAGCAAATACATTAAGAACTAATTCAATTATTATATAAGCTATTTACTGGAAAATGAAAATATTTTGGTGATTTGTTTGTGTAATTGTGAATACTGAATTAATAACTTTGGTAAATGCAAGATTTGTTCCAGCTCTTTGCATTCTGAATTCAAATCTCATGGGTCAAGATTTACTTTCGTCCTCTGGGGGTTGATAAAATAAAATATCAAGTACAAGGGTAGATTTATTTAAACTCCTTTCCCTAAATTTCAGGCAATATGCCTATGAAATTCAAAATTCATCTTTCTGTGGCGAAAAAAGGAAAAATATCAATCAATTACAGGGGTAGATATATACAACTGTTATCCTCCTACCAAATTCTTGTGTTTGTAATTATATCAGAAACAATTATACAAATGGTAAACTGGTTGAGTAAGTATTGTATTGAACAAATTGCCTTACAATATCACCATATTTTAACATTTTCAGCTCAAATCTCAGAAAGGTCAGCTTGGTCTTCTATTTTTCAGGGTCAATATATTAAAGTACGAGTGAAGGCAGCAAACTCACAGAATCATTAACATACTGGACAAAATGTTTAACTACATTTATTCTGGCTTTATGTTCTATGTTCAACTTTAGCTTCCATTTTTTTGCTGTTCATAAAATAAGTACCATTTGAGCAATGGGGTCAATGGAATTGACTGGCTACTCAGTGAAATTTCATGCTTTCTGCCTGTAAGAGAAAGAATAATAAAATACTAGTAAAGTACCAAGTTTACTTTAATTAACTAATTCGTCCTTTAAAACGCCTCACTTTGTGCCTATTGGGAACAATTTATTAGGGGAAATGGATTGGTAGAATGAGTAGAGCATCATGAAAAATACTTAGTGCTGTTTGGGGCTGCATTTCATGTTCTGAGTTCGAATCCAGCCAAAATCAACTTCATATTTCAGCTTTTCAGAGTTGATAAAATAAGTACCACTGAAGTACTGACATCAGTTGGATTGACTAACACCTTCTCCAAAATTTTAGGCTTTCTGCTAGAAACAATAATTATCATTACTAGAAGAAGCAGTCCTCTGAACATTTTTCTCTTATTTCATATATAAATATATAATCATCATCATCATTGTTTAAAGTCTGTTTTCCATTCTGGCATGGGTTTGATGGTTTGACTGGGGACTGGCAAGCCAGGAGGCTGCACCAGGCTCCAATCTAATCTGGCAATGTTTCTACAGCTGGCTTCCCTCCCTAACACCAACCACTCCAAGAGTGTAGTGGGTGCTTTTTACATCTCACTGGCACAGGAGCCAGTCAGGTGGCACTGGAATTGGCCATGTTCAGATGGTGCTTTGTACATACTATCAGCACAGGAGCCAGTCGGTATGGTGGTGGTGGGGGGGGGGGGGTGGCATTGACCACATTCGGATGGTGCTTTTTACACGCCACCAGCAACGGGGATCCAGTTAGGCAGTACTGGCAATGACCCACACATGAATGGTGCTTATTGTGTGCCACCAGCATGGGAGCCAGTCAGATGGTACTGGCATTAGCCACAACTACAATTTACATTTTTGATCTCGATTTGATTGAGATTCTGATTGTGATTTTGATTTTGATTTTTGATTTTACTTGATTCAATATGTCTCCTCAAACACTGCTTGTTGCCCGACAATTCAAAAGTACTTTTTAAATGGGCTGATTACGCAACACTGGTATAAGCTACAGGTGTGATCTTACTTGGCAGGTCTTCTCAGTCACAGCATATCTCCAGAGATCTTGGTCTCTTGTCATCGCCTCTGTGAGGCCCAAAGTTCGAAAGTCATGCTTCACCACCTCATATATATATATATATATATATATATATATATGTGTGTGTGTATGTTTGTATGCATATATATATATATATATATTTACTACAAAAATAAGTCTCCACAAACAACAGTATTTGTAACTCATATATGGTAAAAGAAGAAAGGAAACAACAAAACCACAGTCGACGGTGTGGTTTCGTTGTTTCCTTTCTTCTTTTACCATATATGAGTTACAAATACTGTTGTTTGTGGAGACTTATTTTTGTTGTAATAGTAGCCCTTTGACTGCTATTTCTAATATTTTCAGTATGGGGTTTAAGCAACTTGTTGCAAAAAACCCTTTATTATAATTATATAAATTTTTACTGAATATGGTCCTTTCCATACTGAAATACTACTAGGTGAAATTTATTGATTTTATTAAATTAATTATATTTCACCCTTTATCTGTATTATATATATATATATATATATATAATTTCCTCTCTTTGTGCTTATAGTACCAGATTGTTTGGTGTGTTCTTTCTTAATCTAAGTCAGTAAGTTGGGGACAGGTGTTATTTAGCTGCCATTTCTAGCAAGTTTATTAACTACATGGAGGCATTATCCTGTTGATTTGGAATAAACTTAGCTTCAGATCAGGTCTGATCGAACTTATCTGTGATGAAAGGCATTGCAGGTGTGACCATCCTGTTGTTCTTGTATATCAGAAACTACATTGTTTAGTATCTTTATTTAAGACAGTATGCCGTGATTTGGAAAAATATTTAGCTACAGCTCTAGTAGACCAAGCAAGTATGTAAAAGTTATCTTGCTGAAAACTGGGACCCACTAGTATACCTTGACATCACCTTAATCGTTTACTTCCCTTCTCTCTCCCTCTCTTCCTGAATTTTCCCTTTCTCTATTTCCTTACTTTTCCCCCTCTCTTTATTTTTTCTCTCTTTTTCTCCCTGTTCCCTTTCTTTACAGAGATGGTTGATGAAAGAAGTGGTGTGAGGTAGAAATTACATAAGGAGGGCGTGATAGATGATGTGAGGAAGGGCTGATACAGTTTCAGTTACATATATAAACACATGTCATTATAAAAATTATTATAGCTGCTATTATTGTTGTTCTTGCTGCTGCTGCTGCTGCTGCTGCTGAAACTACTGTTATAATTCTTGTTATTGATATCATTATCATCATCATCGTCGTATCATCCTTCTCCCTCTCATCATCTTTATCATCATCATATGAATGGCTCTGCTTTCTGTGAGCAACACTTAACTAAAATCATTAAATAAAATGACATTCTAAATACTCTAGAATCTTATTTTGTACAAAGAGAAATAGAAAATTGAAAGCCTGTAGTTTGAATTGGAATATTGATTCTAAGAAAGGGGTTCAGGGTGTCTTGATAGATTTATCAAATAAAATTTGAAAGAATGCAGGCAAATAAATCTTTAAAAGTTTTTCTCAAATCATTCTTGATTATACTTTTGCAACCTGTTTATTGAAATATCCTTATAAGGCTATAAAAATCACATTAAAAAGAAAATTTTAAAAGATAATATAATTGATTCAGATAGCAATTTCAAATATAAAATACTTGTATCTATAATTTAAATTTGTAACTAAATGCTGAGAGGTTTTTAGTTTAAAAGTTAGAGGGACTTCATTTTCATGAAATTCCATAAAAGAAAAATTATAGTCAGGTTATACTTTTGTTGCTTATTATCATACTTATACAATATTTAGCTATTATATATAATATATATATATATATATATATATATATATATATATATATATATATATATACATTCCATTTCTAAACAGAATAGAGTAATTCAATAAATTCTGTTGAAAAAAAAAAAAATTTTTAAACAGATACATGTCTGCAGCAGTTTTAAATTGCAGAATATTAAAAGTTGTTCACAATATACATTTTCTTCTGTTCTTGTCCTATTACATTGCAGAAGTTATAAGAGAAAGAATAAATTTATAACTGTTAAGCAAATAGGAATAATTGTTTATTTTCTTTGCTTGTTGCTACTAAATATTGTAGGAAAATATTTCTCCCAAAAGTAATTTGAAATATATTTTGTAATTGCAGGATCATTGTTTAGAAACAATTGTTTTGTATGCGTAGTTCATAACAATGTCATGAGAACCATTCTTATAGTCATATACCAAAGAATATTTACCATGGTTGTCCTTTCAGTGTAGTCAAGTATCTTTCTCTAATTGGTCATGCAACAGTAATATTTATTTATAATATAGGCACAAGACTGCACACATCTTTAGAAGGTAAGTCAATTAAATTAAGTCAAGTACTTTATAGTTACTGTATTCAATCAACCCCAGTAGGATGAAAAGCAAAGTTGACCTCAACCACATTTGAACACAGAACATAAAGAGTTGTAATTGAATTAAATATGACAAGATTTTTTTCTTCTTTCACTTGAGGTAGCTGACAATTCTTTCTTTCGATGTTTCCATCATATTCTGAGATAGAATAAATATTCTAATGATGACTTGCATATTTATTATTTATATATTCAGGTAGATTTAAATGCAAATATGCTGATCACTGTTGTGTATGTCACAGGAGGACAATTTCTCCCTTTACAATGACAATGTGTTCGTAACACACAATAAATATTCGAATGGTGACATGCATATTTATACTTAATACATTCTGGCAGATTTGAAAGCAGACATGCTGATAGCTGTTGTCTATGTCATAGGAACAGGAGGACAATTTTCCCCTGTATAACAACAATATGTTTTTAATGCAGTCAACTGATTGGTGTAAGGGATTCTCACACATTAGAATTTCAATATCGTGTCTCATCAGCCAAAAGCACTCCTGGACCTTTGAGTTTAAACAAGAGCTGGGAGTATTCTTTTATAAGTTCAGCAAAGACAAGACACACAAGCCGTTGTAAAAAGAGAACTACTTCTCTTGTGATATACACAACAGTGGTAAACTTATTTGCATTTGAATGCAGTCAACTGGACGTTATCAAAGAAGCTTGAGAGGCAGTTGGATGGAACCTACACTCGCCTCCTTATGAGAGCTCAAAATCTCTCGTGGAAGCGCCATCCAACCAAAATGCAAATATATGGGAAACTACCACCTGTGTCATCTCTTGTGAAAGGTAGGAGAGTCCAGTTTGCTGGACATTGTTGTAGAGCTGAAAAAGAGATAATTTCTACTCTTCTCTTCTGGAAGCCATCTACTCGCAGTACCAGAGGGCGCACACTCTCCTACCCTGATGTAATCTCCAGGGATACAGGCATCCAGCAACAGGACCTCCGTAATGCCATGATGGACCGTGAAGTCTGGCGTAGCATAGTAAATTCCATTGTCTCGACCACAGTCGAACAATGATGATGATGATGCGAATAATGATTTATTATAAAATTTCTACTTTTTAAACAACCAACGGCACATAACTACAGTGAATAATATCATTTGGTATTTAACCAGGATAAGATACATTGAAATCCAAACATAGTTTTCAATGGCGTAACACTACTATTATTACTTTTTATGGGCCTTGATTTCTGACATTGGTACAAGGCCACACATAGGTGAAGAGTATAGAGTTAGTGAAGTATTAAACTGATAAATTATTAGTTTAGTTCTTTATTTTATCAACCTACTCCAGAACCACGAAAAACAAAGCTGCCCTTGATATGATTTGAAAGAAATATGTGATAACTAAATACTGTAACATGGTTTGTCCAACACTCTAATAATGTTAATATTACAAATGGAAAAATATTTCCAAATTAAATTTTTACATTTCTCAGTTCAACTACCTTTAGTAGACCTGTCAGCACTGAAAAACATCACTAATTACTATCAGATCACTGTAATTAATCAGCACTGGATAAAATGAGTAACTGTCTTTTTGTTTGTTTTTTTGTTTTTGTTTATTTTCAGTGAGGGTAGAAGGTCCATTTTGCAAACAAGCTATTGCTGTAAACAGGCAAACTTGGAAAAGAATTCTTTATCTAATGTTTTTAGAATATACAGTTTTTAGAATATCTTATTTGGGAAGAGTTATGATTAAAAAAGCCTTTAAATACACCCACCAGCAATTGTTTATCTATATTTCACTTCTTTTTCATTTGACTTCAATGATTTCTTCAATTACTATCTCAGTTTTGAAATAGATAGAAACCTTGCATTATTTAATTACATAAAAAGTGATAAAATAATAATAATAAATCTTAATATAAAGGAATTGCTAGAATAACTTGTAACAAAATCCAAAGTCATGGAAGTCAACAAAGGTGAAAGAACAGATGGTAGCATAAATAGAAATAGTAATAAAATAGAAATAGACACAGATGTTTTCAAGTCCACCACACTAAACAAATTGCAAGATCCCAGTTGTGAAGTTATAAAAAGAGACCTTCATTTCTAACAGGATCTTTTGTTGATGCTGTGTTTTGGAGGTGGGAGCAGGGTTTAACTCTTTTTTTATACAAAGAATTTTATAGACCTGAAGCTGACCTTGGGAGTATGATAATGAAGAGACCACAAGTGACAACGAAAGGACTTCAACAAAAATAACTGATTGATTAATTAACTGTATAGCACTGTGTAACATGATTTTTGTCCTTGGGTAGCAACTGTGATTTCCCATTTGCTTACCCACTAGAAACTATGATAAATGGCCAATATTTCCTTCAAACTTTGCTTTTGCTGCAATATTTATTCAAATCCCAAAGAATCCCTCTCAGCTATGATGCTTCCCCACTACTCACTTCTGTACTTGATTAGAGTTGCACATATTGTCAGCCACTAAGGGATAAGTTCAAGTGGTTAAGGTTAAGCAACCTACAAGCCAATCTGTAGTATTGAGCAGAATATTTGCTATATCAATAATTCCGTTTCAGTAACTCAGACATGAATTTGCCTGAAATGTAATGGAAAATAGGTCAGTTTCAAAACATTGATTTCCAGGTCACAAAAGCAAATTTTGAAGGGAGAAGTAATAATTTTTTTGGGTGGGGGAGGGGGCGGATTTCTAGATAGAAGCAAATAGGAAATAACACTTACTGTACAAAGACAAAAAAATAATTAAAATTAAAATTTTGTTACACAGTGTAATCAATCAAATAATTTATTAGTTCATTTGTTAAATAGACAACCAAATGTGAATAATAAAGTAAAATAAAACTGGTGTGTGTATGTTTATTGGCATAGTGACCCACCCTGAAAATATATATTTCAACATACAGGTTCACAGCAAGAATCTTGCATGTTGAATACAGGAAGGACATTTTTCATTTGACTGGAAATATATACATGAAGAAAATTGATTCTTTTAAGATTTAGAAGTTCACAGAATATATAAATATACAGTTTTCGGGCATCTTAACAATTCTATACTTTGTTATTTTCTCGTCTTTTCCTGGTTTCAGTCTTTAAACTGTGGTCATATTTGGGAGTGGCCAAATAGTTATTAGCTGATTACTCCAATCCCAATATGTATTTCTTCATTTTTAGAAGGATGAAAAGAAAAGCAAACTTTTTAATCATTTGATCATGCTGAGCACATAATAAAAGAACATGGGTTTGTACAAAATAGTGTAGTATTTTCAAATATACCTTATATTTTCCATAACCTTGTAGCAATAAGCATATTACGGTCATGAAAATACTTTCAGATAAGATTTGTCCACTATAAAACAGAAACTGAGAGAAATGCATTAAGATTTTCTATGACTACAGTTGCTGTTGATATAAAGTAAATGTCCTAGAAGCTAAATATCTTGCTAGGATTTCAGTTATGATCGAGTGAAAACATAGATAAAATAATACAAAACCCAATGCCTCAAACTACATACTAAGTAGTTTGAGAAAAAAGTGATCATTGTGTCTTCTATTACATGTCATCTACCTATCTTAAATCCAAAGACGACAACAACAACAACAACAGCAGCAGCAACAAACTCATCTTTTTTAAAACCTAACCCAGCTGTTACCTTTCTTCCATTCAAATAATGTTGCAGTCTTTCCCCTTCTTTGTTCAAGAACTAATTGTCTGAGTTTTAGTATTCCAAGAAGCATTTTTATTACATTCAAATATGAACTATCCATTATGAAAACTACCTTTTTCTATTTGAAAAATTCTCTCAGCATATCTACATATGTATGTGCATACATAAATACATACATACACAAACATATGTACATACATACATACATATATATATGTATGTCTTCTGGCATATCTACATATGTATGTGCATACATAAATACATTCATACACAAACATGTACATACATACATACATACATATATATGTATGTCTTCTGGCTAGATTTTCCTCTTTTGGAATATTCAACTTATTCTTACTTTTAGAGTATTAGATGTTCATGAAAAAGTACATGAAGATGTTTATGCAACAATTGTATTCTTAATGTATTTAAAAAATACAATGAAGCAACTAATGGAAATTTAAACTGCACCTACTTATAATGACTTCTAATACTTGTTAATTTAGAAATATTCTACTTGGAATGCAACTAATTTTGTAAATTAGCAACAGAAATTTTAACAAAAATATTTCTATCATATTTAAATACTAATTTTTCTTCATCAGTAAGGATTTTTGCTCAAACAACTAATGTTCATTCCTCTTCGTGCACTCGTTTTTACTGCCAAATTTTGGCGCTCATTTTTTTTTATTCATGCTGGCATAAGTTGAATGGGAATATATTTATGTTAATATTTTATGAGGGATGACCTTCATGTCATCAACTCTTACCTGTTTTTCAAGTTAGGAATCATTTTATTCCACTGGTCTTTGATAGCACAGAGAGATAGAATGTATTATCTCATAGAGTATATAAACACGACATCACTATTTTATTCTGACGGTATCATGCAATGACAGGAAATGATAGCATTCATGCATAGAGAGAGAGAGAGACACATACACACACACACACAAACACTCCCACACACACACACTCAGTTTCCATTTACCAAATCCATTCATAAGGCTTTGGTTGACCCAAGGCTATAGTAGAAAACACTTGCCCCAAGGTGCCACGCAGTGGGACTGAACCCACAACCATGGGGTTGGAAAACAAGTTTCTTACCACACAGCCACACCTATAAAATTAACAAGCTTCCAATTCCACTTGCAAGATATTCAGCCACCCTAGGTGCTATAGTAGAAAAAACTTGCCCAATATACCCGACATTAGGAAAGATCCATGTGCTTACCAAGGGAACTCAACATTCACACAACCTTGTCTAAATCAAAATATACTTATATAGCAGAAATATTAGCCACTTTCAGAAAATAAATAAGGACTCCAGTTTAACATCACTTGTTTGATGATGAAAGAATGCAAATCACCAATCTCACAGCTTGAAGCAATGAAGGAACATCTACATGATAGTTTGATCTGCTAGAAACAGCAGCCAAATTTCTTTCATATCTCATCCTATTGTTTTTTTTATAAAATGGGAGAGCACATCAGAGAGTATGGTCATACATACACTTAATCTGAAAAAGAGATTGAATGATCATAGCTGGAATGCCTTTTATGGTGTGTCTGCTTGATGAGAACTGACTCTGGAAGTTAGCAACAATACCAACAACAATAACAACCTTAATAATAACAACCTTTCATCTGATTATTGAGTACCCTATCACCCTGACCAACAATGAAAGCTCTTTGCTCTCTGGATAACCAATTCATAAAGAAATGATGATAATGATAATAGTGGTGATGGTGGAGGCGGAATCTTGCAAATAAGAAATTTTAAAATCTACCAGACAGACAGAGAGACAAAAAGAACTCTGAGCTGTAAACTTCATTATGCAGCATTCTACCTCTAAACCACTCTTTAGCCATTAGTAGATTGTATTGATATAACATCTTGTGTGCTTTTATAATAAACATTCCAAAACCATAAATCAATAAATGAATGGTTTCAATGAAAAATATGAGAAACACTACATACAGTGTCAATATACGGGTACCAAACTATTACTTTAATCATGTCATGTTTTGCTTTTCTTTCTTAGACAGTGGTCATTGTCTCCGCTATTATCTTCGAAACTGATACAGCTTTTGCAACAATCATAGAAGTTATTGTAAATGATAAAATTATTGACTAAAGTTTTGAAGATTCCAAACAGAAATTAAACTATGACTTTTTTTAAAAGTGATTTTGTCTTTATCATTCTGCTGCTCAGCATTATCAGCCATCTCCTACATTTTCTGCTCCTCTCTTCGTTACGCTCATGCTTCCATTTTTAATTGTAGCCATTTTTTGCCCCTTATCTTCTAGCATAAAGTTGCACCCCCCCCCCACCTACATTACAGCTTTATTTAGTGCTAGTGACATGAAACAAAGCATCGAGTGCATGCTGTAAAGTGATAAGTATTAGGAAGGGCATCCAACATGCCAGCAAGGAATATGGATGGTGAATAATGGTGGTAGTGATGACGATGATGATGACAGGGATTTTGCAGTATTTCGCAAAAGGTAGAAGGGAAGTCTTTTGAAGGCTATGGAGAAATAGTGGTATGCTTTAGGTCAGCATTTCTCAACCATTTTTTGTCAATGGACCCCTTTATTTTTTCAGTTTTCGTCAGATAGACCCTCACAGCCATTTCATGTTTAAAAAATCCTATATTTATATAGTTAAATATTATTAAGAATTATATAAAAAAAATATTTTTAATGTTTTGTGTATTTTAGGAGTATAAGCAATTTATTGCACACAACCCATAACAGCAAAATCTTTTATGGAACCCTAAGGGTCAAATGGACCCTGAATGAGAATCACTGCTTTTGGCAAACCAAATCTGTAATCTAAGTGCAGTTCTTGAAATATTGTCTTTCATGTACACACATATGCACACACACATACACACATGCACACACAATATATACATGGGTTGGACAAAATAATGGAAACACCTTAAAATTTCAAACAAATTTATTTTAATATGGGGTAGGATCACCTTTGGCAGTAATTAGAGTTTGAAATCTATGAGGTATGGACTTGTACAAAGCTTGAATTGTTTCCAAAGAAATTTTCGTTCATTCTTCAGCTGAAACAGTCTCCAGTTCTTGCAGTGATGATGGTGGAGGATATCGGCTCCTTACCTTTTTTTATTAAAATGCACTATAAATGTTCAATAATATTGAGATCTTGAGACTGAGGTAGCCAGATAAGATGTTCAACTTCACTAGAATATTCCTCGTGCCATTCAGCAACAAACACACACACACAAAGTCATAAATAACAGATAGCGTGATGGAATTTTGTTTAACAATAAGAAAATTTAACCAATTTTGACCATCCACAAAACACCAAATTTGATTTAATTTGCTTTGCGGGAGCAACTAGTTTATCGAAAGTGTATACTGTTGTTAAATGCTTGAAATACGAGAGTAGAAAAACAGCCAACAACTGATGAAGGATCGTTCTGTATGCTGTTTGTCTCATTTTCCATCTGTGGAAAATTGTTCATATTCCATGTACTCGTACTTCGTATTTTTTGTTGTACACATTTCATGATGTCCTGTGCCCACATATGCATATACATATGTATATAGGCATATATATATAAAGGTAATAATTTTTTACAACTAAAAATAAGGGTGTGCCTGGACACCCTTATTTTTAGTTGTAAAAAATTATTACCTTTGTATGGTATGTTTCCCATGTTGGCAACTTGATAATATCGATATTATCCTTATTAATAAATTTATATATATATATATGTATTATTTATATTATTACATGACTGAATGCCACGCATCCTCTTCCAAGTAAGTTTTTATCTATATATATCATATACATATATCCACACACACGCACACATACATACATATATATATATACACACACACACATATTTGCACATATATGTATATGTTCATATATGTATGTGTGTGTATATATATATATATATAAATATATGCATATTCACAAACACATGCACACACACAAACATACATACATGTATACATATATACATACATACTTACATAAATACATGCATATATATATATATATATATATATGTATATATAAACATATACATATGTATGAATTATGAATTATCTCGTTTGAAAGGAAAAGTTTGATGTTAACTGAAGCATTGTGAGTTTTCCTCTGCTCACAGAAGAGTTGCAAAGAACCAGCAAAAACAATTAACCTCTTTTGAACAAACTGAATCAAATTTTTTTGACAGCAACTCATCATAGCAAGGAACTATATACTTTTTGAAATATCTTAAAATTCCAATTTATTCAGAAAATGCTAGAAGCTAAGATAACTTCTCATTCGGCCTTGCTTGCTTTTTTCTTACGATTTTTGTTTTCGTTCTTGTTTTTTGATAATAATGAGTGAAATAATGAAGATGATAACAATGATAAAAATAATACAGATGATGATGAGCAGAATGATAATGGTAAAGGTGATGGTGATGATGGTAAATGTGATGTGGATGATGATGACTTTGTTCATTGCCTCCGGTAAACAGAACATAAAATATATGAAAAATAATACGCTATAACACAAATTGTAAAACAGGTAGAACTGAAATTACATCAAAGTACAGAAAAACCATGATTGGTGTGTGTGTGTGTGTGTGTGTATCATCATCATCATTTAACATCCATACACACATATACATATGTATGTGTCCGTGTGTGCATGAGATATACATACATACATATATATATATATATACATATATTATATATATATATATTATATATATATGTGTGTGTGTGTGTATGTATATATGTAAGTATGTATGTGTGTGTGAGTGTATTTGTGTATATATGTTTGTGAGTGCATGTGTGTATATATATATATATGCATATTTATATTAACATATACACCCACACACATACAGATGAAATTATAGTTGTGTATTTAAGATGTTTACTATCACAACCACATGGTTTCAAGTTCAACCACACTGTGTAGGGCCTTAGGCAAGAGTCTTCTATTAGCACCTGCCCTGAGCTTTTTTTTAAAGAAATTTGTTGACAGAAACTGTAAGAAAGTAGTCATATCTGTATAGATATGTGTGTATGTTTGTGTGTTGACATTCAACGCCTTCGCTTCAGCAAAATGGTGACTGATATTTACACTCCTTGTTGATGTTATGACTAGTCATTCTGTGATTGGGAAAATATGTGAAATATGGGTTTATGACTGGAACGGCATCCAGTCAGAAACTCATACATTAAAAAAAAACATTTCCCATTCACTGCAACCCATGCTGGCATGGGAAAAAGGAACTTTAATCAAATGCAATAAGAAAAAAAATATATATATATATATAGATACCAGAGTAAACACATAAATGTGAAACAAGGTGGAAAAAAGAGTACTCAAATACCAGGGGTAGAGTAATATGCTTTATTTAAAAGCAGCAGAAATTCAACAAAACCTGTTACTCTGAGTTTCACATTCCCGTTCGTCGGACAGTTTTTGTTAAAAAAAATACAAAAAAAAATTTTTTTTAACAAAAAGTGTCCAACGAACGAGAACGTGAAACTCAGAGTAACAGGTTTTGTTGAATCTCTGCTGCTTTTAAATAAAGTATATATATATAGATATACTGGCCTGCTCGCTTAGCCAGTGGGGTGGCGTCATTCGAAGCACATTGTGACCAGTGATGTGTAGCAACATCTGATGGTCTGGTCGGTCATGTGATATTATGTGTGTGATATAGATATACATATATATAATAAAGGCATGTGGCTTAGTGGTTAGAGTATTTAGCTTATGATTGCAAGGTCAGGAGTTCCACTCCTGGTGATGCATTACATCATTGGGCAAGACGGTTTATTTCACATTGTTCCAGTCCACTCAGCTGGCAAAAATGAGGAGTATCTGTATTTCAAAGGGCCAACCTTTGTCACATTCTATCTCATGCTGAAATTTCTCTGAGAACTACATTAAGGGTATGCATGTCTGTGGAGTGCTCAGCTACTTGCGGGTTAATTTCACATGCAGACTGTTCCATTGATCAGACCAACAGGAGCCCTAATTGTTGCAAGGAATGGAGTGCTAAAATTATAAATATATATACATATATATACATACATATATATATACACACACACACACATATATATATATATATATATATATATATATTTATATGTATATATACATATATATA
>NC_043000.1:49581414-49631414 GCF_006345805.1 Octopus sinensis
GTCTGTGTGTGTGCATGTGTATCTGTATGTGTGTGTGTGCATGTGCGTGTGTGTATCTGTGTGTGTGTGCAGACACACACACACATGCACACATATATATACACATATATACACATGCCTATGTATTATATAGTTGATAGGAAGAGGGAAAGAGTGTGTGTGTGTGTGTGTGGTCACAAACACTTACACATGCATACGCTCACCACAGGGTACATGATAATTAGTTTAAGAAATGTATTTTTAAAAATGTTCATATGAATTTTGAATTATTTGTGGCTACAGCATATGTCTACACAGTGGAAGAATAATCATAAAGAGTTAACTTCTGATACACAATATAAAGGAAATCGGCATGATTTTACCTCAAAGCAACATATACATACTGTGTGTGTGTACATGCACACATTGTGGGTGTGTGTGTGTGTTCCTGTTCATCTGAGTTCGTCTGTGTGTCTTCTTTTTTCCTTTCTTCCAGATGATGATAAAGTTTCAATTTCCTGTCTGAATCCATCGGTGGTGTTAGTGTCAGATAGATTTGCTTAATACCTTTGGGGGTAAGGTATGAACATTGAAACATCCATTAACTCTTACTCTCCCCTCTCAGAATTTTATATTTCATGTCTATCTGGAGAAGGTCACGATAAACCACTCTCATGTTTCTCTCTTTCATAGAACGCTGTAGTTGTTATTGCCGTTGTAATTCTTTTGCACCAGTTCAACTCAGACCATTTAAGACATATGACCTACAGCATTCCAGCCATGATCGTCCCAACTTTTATCACTCAGATATAATATAGACATATTGGGATATAGCACAGAGATGTCACATCAAGCTAAGTAAATAAGTGGTTGTCCTTGCATACAGGTATGTCACCAGTATCCCTTTTCACCTGAGCATTCCTAATCTTGCAGGCTCACAGGTGCCAGTGTCACATATTAAAAAGCCTCTGTCCCAGTGTCACATAATAAGCAGCCATAAAGGTGCCACATGAAAAGCAGCCACCCAGGTACACTCTGTAAAGTGATTGGCATTAGGAAGGGCATCTAGCCATAGAAATCATACCAAAGCAAACACAGAGCCCTGGAAGCTCACCTACTGACCACCTCCTGTCAAAACTGTCCAACCCATGCCAGCATGGAAAATAGATGTTAAATAATGATGATGAGTATGTCTAATTCTACATTATCCAATGCATCCTGCCTTTTCCCCCCGAAAGCAATAGGGTGTGATTTGAGTGAAATTTTGCAGCTATTCAGGTCAGGTCAAGCAACTACAAATAGGTTCCCAAAAGCGATGAGCTGGCAGAAACGTTAGCAAACCAGGCAAAATACTTAGCAGTATTTCGTCTGCCACTATGTTCTGAGTTAAAATTCCTTTCAGGGTCGACTTTGCCTTTCATCCTTTCGGGGTCGATTAAATAAGTACCAATTATGCACTGGGGTCGATATAATCAACTTAATCCATTTGTCTGTCCTTCTTTGTCCCTTCTGTGTTTAGCCTCTTGTGAGTAGTAAAGAAATAAGTATTTCGTCTGCCACTATGTTCTGAGTTTAAATTCCACCGAGGTCGACTTTGCCTTTCATCTTTGCAAGGTCAATAAATTAAGTATCAGTTGCATACTGGGGTCAATCTAATCGACTGTGCCACCTCCCCCCAAATTTTAGGCCTTGTGCCCATCGTAGAAAGGATTATCTAGAGACCAAAATTTCTTTATCTTTTTTTTTTTTTACCTGTTTTGGTCATTGGACTCTGGCCATGCTGGTACACCACCTATAAGGATTTAGTTGAACATATTGACCCTAGTACTTATATTTAAGTCAGGTAGTTATTCTATTGTGTAAGAATCATTATTAAGCAACCAATATCTTAGCACTTATTTCCACTGACTCAAGAATGAAATTTGCTTAGGGAGTACAAACCCAGGTCCAAAAATTTTTAGAATCAAGGTCTTGTGTTTTTTTAATTTTATTTTTGCTCCTTGTTCTTTGTAAAGAAACCTGACTTTGTGCTACATTTTACTGATCACTTTTTATTCACTGTTTTCTAAACCTGAGAAAAGTAAGCAGGGATGAAAATTTTGATTTTGCACCTCACAAAAATTCCAGGGGGTGCAATTGTAACCCTGCACCCACTGCTCCCAGGCCCATGCTTATTTCACTTCACTTCATTCCATGGCTCTTGGTGTCTTTGGGTTAGGTTCTAGAGCAGTATTGTCAGTGTCCTCTGCCAATGATCCAGCCAGTGTTTAACAATGGACAATATGCCATTCTTACAGGATTTACAAACATAAAACATGATGACCCTTAGGGATAAAAACCATAGAACATAGAAAACTTGAATCAACAAAATAAAACAATGAAGTCTTGAAAGATAGAAATAAAAAAAAGATGGCAAATAAGAAACTGTATAAGAAAGCCTCTATATAGCTAAATGGACCGCTAAAAATAGCAGCTACATTTCCCTCAAATCACACTCTAGTGTCTTAAATGTAAAAAATAAAAGGCACATTAGATATTACAATCCTTATTATGTCTAGAAATATAAGACGATCATGGCTACATTGCTTTTGCATTGGTCTATTTTCTGCTTGATTAGAGTTTACCAAGGGCTAAACAACAGCAGGAGCAACAACAACAACAGCAATAACAACAATGGCAACAACTCATAAAGAAAAATAGGGTCCTTATCGAAACTGCATGGTGGATCAAGAAGAACCAGGAAGACTAGCCAATTCTGGTCTGTGATTAAATACAAATGACTCTTATCTTTCAAATTGCTTTCTCTTGGCTCCCAAACATGAATGGAGCTCAAACAATGCTAGCAAATAAATGTCACAATAACATTGTTATTGCAGTTTGCAGTAGAGAGTTGTTTCGAAAATGTGGTACCTATTTACAGATAGCAGACTGAGTCATTTGAGAGTCACTTGTCATTGTTATGGAATAAGCACAGTTCTGGTCACTTGATGCATACAATCAAACTCTTATGTGGTTGTTCACACATGCACACCCACCCACACACACACATATACATACATACATATATATACACACACATACATATATACACACATATGCCTATATGCATACACACACTAATAAACATACATATACACACATATACATATGTGTATATATATATATATATATATATATTATATACATACACATACATGCACACATATACATATATATATATATACACTCGCATACACACATACACACATATATAAGCATATGTGTGTGCTTGGTGAATGTAGGCATACATGTATGAAACTATGTTAATGTACACATGTGTGCATGTATGTGTATGTGCGTATACACACATACACATACATACATACATATATATATACACATATACATATATATATATATATTTATGTATGTATATAGAAAGAGAAAGAGAGAGAGACAGATATAGCTTTGTATGCATACGCTTAAATGTGTGTGCTCACATGCATGCATGTGTGAATGATTGTGTGTGTGTGTGTATGTGTGCATTATGTATATATTCCCTAAGCAGATAGGCCTTTATCAAATAGCATAATTTGCATCATTGCAATAGAAATAAATATTTAATAGAGAGAGAGATAACATAATACCTACAAAGCCTCAAACATTGCTTTCACCAACCCAAAACTACACCCCACACAGTGAAAAAAAAAATAAATAAAATTAAAATTGTCGCCTGGTTCCTCTTACACGATTTACAAAGCCATATAGGGAAAGATGATGAAATCTGAGCTATTGTCAATCCCCTTGAGATGCATAACCTGTTTAATGCCCATCAGTAAGCTTTCAGGCAAGGGATGCACAATGCTGAACCCACCACCATCATCACCATTGTCGTCATCGAATCATCACAATCACAATCATCATCATCATCATCATCAGTGTCATTGTCGTCGTCATCGTAACTAATTCCACCTTAATCATTACCACCATGACAATCACTATTTCACCGCCACCACCACCATCATCAATATCATTACCACTGCTATTACCAAAACCATTGCTGCCTTTATCAATACCTTTGCTATCACTCCTGCCACCACCATCACAACAATCACCACCATCCCCATAAGTGTAACCACCACTGCCAGCATAACCACCACCACCACCACCACCACTACCACCACCACCACCACTACCACCACCACACACCACCACCACTACACCACCACAACCACCACCACCACTACCACCACCACCACCACCACCACCACTACCACCACCACCACCACCACCACCACTACCACCACTACCACCACCACCACCATCACCACCACCATCACAACAATCACGACCATCCCCATAAGCATAACCACCATTGCCAGCATAATCACCACCACCACCACCACCACTACCACCACCACAACCACCACCACCATCACCACCACCATCACAACAATCACCACCATCCCCATAAGTGTAACCACCACTGCCAGCATAACCACCACCACCACCACCACTACCACCACCACCACCACTACCACCACCACCACCACCACCACTACCACCACCACAACCACCACCACCACTACCACCACTACCACCACCACCACCACTACCACCACCACCACCACCACCACCACTACCACCACCACAACCACCACCACCATCACCACCACCATCACAACAATCACCACCATCCCCATAAGCGTAACCACCATTGCCAGCATAATCACCACCACCACCACCACCACTACCACCACCACAACCACCACCACCACCACCACCATCACAACAATCGCCACCATCCCCATAAGTGTAACCACCATTGCCAGCATAATCACTACCACCACCACCACTACCACCACTACCACTATTACCATCATTATTGCTGCTGCCACTGCTGGTACTACCCTTGATACTCAACTCCAAACTCCCCAAATACCTCTCCAATACAATCATCATCATCATCATCACCATCATCAACATTACCACTACTAGCACTACCGTCATCACTATCATCATATTCACCATTATCCTCATCATTCTTGCTACTCCAAATATTATCACTTTTATCATTATTACTACTACTACTACTACTACTACTACTGCTGCTGCTGCTGCTGCTGCTGCTGCTGCTGCTGCTGTTGCCACTACTACTACTACTACTACTACTACTACTACTACTACTACTACTACTGCTGCTGCTGCTGCTGCTGCTGCCGCTGCTGCTACTACTACCACCCCCCACCACCACTACTACTACTACTACTACTACTACTACTACGCTCATTCTCAACAGTTAAACTCAAACTTCAGAATCCCATATACTATGATAACTGCAAATTCACATCTCTGTCCTTCTGATGTCATCACCACTTGTTGTTGTTGTTGACGTCGTCATCGTTGCTGCTGTTGTTGCTGTTATCATTTTGATTGGTATTGCTGTAGTTGTTGGTGATGTTACTGCAATTATTGTTTTTGTGATAGTTGTTGTAGCAGTCGTTGTTAGCATGGTTGTAGTTGTGTTGCTATGGTGATCGTTGTTGCCTCCATAAAAATTCCAGTTAAAGTGACAAAATGGCTTGAACTGGAACTGATGTCATCATCATCATTGTCATCATCATTGGAACTGATGTCATCACATACCCCCTCCCCTGATCATCATCATCTTTATCATCATCATCATCATCATCACTTAACGTCCATTTCCTATGCTGACATGGGTTGGACAATTTGACCAGAGCTAACAAGCTGGAGAGTTGCACCATGTTCCAGTTGGATTTGACTTGGTTTCTACAGCTAGATGCCCTTCCTAATGCCAACCACTTTACATTGTGTTCATGTGTGATCTAAAATTTCTGGAGAAAACTTGACCATAAATAAGTACTGTGTCTTCGGTAAGTTTGGTAAAACAATTTATACACCATTCAGAATATAGTTCCACACTGAGTTTGTGGCTCTGGAATCAAACCATAGAGAATGCCTCTACTTATTTCTTCATTGCCTACAAATGGCTAAATATAGAGGGGACAAACAAGGACAGACAAATGTATTAAGTCAATTATATCGACCCCAGTGCGTAACTGGTACTTAATTTATCAACCCCAAAAGGACAAAAGGCAAAGTTGACCTCGGTGGAATTTGAACTCAGAACGTAGTGGCGGACGAAATACCACAAAGCATTTCACCAAACGTGATAATGTTTCTGGCAGCTCGCCACCTCTACTGTAGAGGAAGTCTCTACTGTCTACCATAATTTCCTAGCTTGCAAGAAATATCTACCAAATTTCCCACAAATCAAACTCTGCCATCTTAAAGAAGGACATCTTATTACGCAGTATGGTTCTAGGTTTCCTGCACAAAGTTCATAAATGGAATGGTCACAGTTTTTGGTCATAGTCATTCAATCAGGGTAAACCTGTGATAAACAACAACAATAACATTAATGTAACTTGAGTCAATGGCTACTTCTTATGACTGTATATGCCTGTATGGTATATACACTGGCATTTCATTGGTTATGAGGACAAGGGTTCCAGATGATCCGACCAACAGAACAGACTACTCATGAAATTAATGTGCAAGTGGCTGAGTGCTCCACAGACATGTGTACACTTAACGTAGTTCTCAAAGAGATTCAGCATGACACAGAATGTGACAAGGCTGGTCATTTTTAATTATAGGTACATCTCATTTTTGCCAGCTGAGTGGACTGGAGTGACATGAAATAAAGTGTCTTGCTCAAGGACACAACACATTACTGGGAATTGAACTCATGAGTTTACGATCGTAAGCCAAATACTCTAACCACTAAGTCATGTGCATTCATGGTATATACAATATGGTGTATATTACTGTATATACCATGTATGGTGTGAGGGCATAGTGGTTACAGTGTTGCACTCACAATCACAAGATCACGGGTTCAACTTCCCGACCAGGTGGTGTGTTACAGTGTGGTGTGTTTTTGAACAAAACACTTCATCTCATGTTGCTCTGCAACCACTCTGACATCCGACATGTGGCATACCATACACCTGTACAGGTAATGTCAATTTGATGGAGAGTGTGAGCTTATGTGCAGCACAGACATTTGATCACTATAAACAAATCAGCTGTGCAGGTTGTTCAGGAAAAAATCTCAGAACCCTCATCCGTCTTCTGTAACAGGAGAGTCCATAATATACCTGTATGGTAATATTCCAACAACACTGTGTAATACAATTTTTGTCCTTGGGTTGCAACTTATTTCCTATTTGCTTATCCCTAGAAACTATGATAAATGGCTGTTTCCTTCAACCTATGCTTTTGTTATTCAAACTCCAAAGAATCCCTTTCAACATATGGCTATGGTGCTCCCCTACTACTCCTGTTCTTGGTTAGTGATGCATATATTGTCAGCTACTAAGGGATAAGCTCAAGTGGTTAAGGTTAAGCAACTGAAAAGCAAATCTGTGGTATAGAGCAGAATATTTGCTATAACAATATTTCTGTTTCAGCAGTTCAGTGATGGATCTGTCTAAAATGTAATGGAAAATAGATCAGTTTCAAAATATTGATGTCCAGGGCACAACAGCGAATTTTGAAGGGAGAAGTCATTTTCTTTGATTTCTAGATAGAAGTGAATAGGAAATAAAATACTTACTGACCAAAGACAAAAAAAACAAACTAAAAACTAATAACTTTGTTACACAGTGTACCATTGAAGGTGGCAAGCTGGCAGAAGAATTCATTAAAATTGAATGAAGAATTCATTAAAATAACTTTCTGATTATTAAACTGGTCTTTGGAATGTAAATCAGCATGGAATATTGATAGAAGTTATTAATTTAATTTACCTTTAAACTAAGAGTTAGTATCATAGATGTAGGGGCAGTTTCAAGCAGGTTGGTATCAAATGAGGTTAAATATGGTTTGGTAATGTGTACCATGCTTTCACTAATTGTTTTAGGTGCCTGTGAAATCATGAACAAATATAGACATGCTCTTTTGCCGAGCAAAATGTTTTGAAGCATTTAGTCTGTCATTACATTCTGAGTTCAAATTCCACCAAAGTCTACTTTGCCTTTGAATCTTCTGGGTCAATAAAATAAGTACCAGTTGAGTACTGGGGGTCGATGTAATCGACATATCTCCTCCCCTGAAATTAATGGCTTTATGTCAAAATTTGAAATCAATAGAATTATATCTGTCACTAAGTTATAAGGTAATATAACCAACCTGAAAGTTTGTGGCTTAGTGGTTCAGATGTTCTGATGATGATCATGAATTCAAGGACTCAATTCCTGAACTAGGTTGTGCATTATATCCTTGAGCTAAGTATTTCATTTCACATTGTTCCACTCTGCCTAACTGTAATAAGGTACTAGTTGAGGGCTGATGCAGCTCTCTCTCTCCCTGGATGTACTGCTGAGTGCAAGATGAGAGGCCTGAGAGCATGTCTATATTTGTTCATGATTTCACAGGCACCTAAAACAATTAGTGAAAGCATGGTACACATTACCAAACCTTATTTAACCTCATTTGATACCAACCTGCTTGAAACTGCCCCAACATCTATGATACTAACTCTCAGTTTCAAGGTAAATTAAATTAATAGCTTCTATCAAAATTTCATGCCGATTTACATTCCAAAGACCAGTTTAATAATCAGAAAGTTATTTTAATGAATTCTTCGTTATTTTCAAAATTTATTGAAAGGAAGGTCATGTATTTCAACAGAAACATGGTAACAAAAGGGTTGATATACACCAAAATATAAGGTAGTGCCTTTTTCACTTGAAGCATTGTAGTCCAGAAGTAGAAAATGAAACTAAACGGAGATAAAGAAAGCTTCTAACAATGCAGAAAATTTTACAAAGAAAACCTTTATATTTCGGGTGCAAAGACCTATCTTCAGAAAGAAAAAGTCCAAGAAATGTAAATTTAACTCAATTTCATTATTTTATTTTAAACTGCTTAGTGTTTGGGTTAGCAGCAGCAACAGCTCTCCAACTGTTGATCATGGTTGTTGTGATGTATTTTCATGAGGTGGTGGAAGATGGTGTTGGTGGTGTACATTATGATGTTGTGTATTACTGGTATTTACCCAACAGTTTCGTCTTTATTTCATTATTCAACATGCAAAGAACAATAAACAAATTTCCCTCAAATCTCACTCAGTCATCTTAAATAGTGAAAGGATACATTAGATAATGAAGTTCAAAATATCTACATAAAGATAGATGGTCATATCTTATTTCTTTATTGCCCACAAGGAGCTAAACATAGAGGGGACAAACAAGGACAGACAAAGGGATTAAGTCGATTATGTTGGCCCCAGTGCCTAACTGGTACTTAATTTATCGACCCCGAAGGGATGAAAGGCAAAGTCGACCTCAGCGGAATTTGAACTCAGAACATAACGGCAGACGAAATACCACTAAGCATTTCACCCGACGTACTAACGGTTCTGCCAGCTCACCACCTTATAAATGGTCATATATGGCAAGTTTTAATTCATGTATTGCTCATTCAAAGTTGATCCTAGTGCTAATGAAGATGAGCAGCAGTTAACTACTTCAATGTTCTTCAACAGGATAACAATAAAAAAAAATAAACTGTCTTTGACCTGACCATGACTGGTTTTGAACACAGAATATAAGGAGACAATATTAAGTAATAAAACAAATTTTCTCTTTACCTACTGCTTCAGTGCCATCCATTATTGCGACAGATTTACTTGGAGTGAATGAACATAATCTTATTTTGGTTAGACAAGCAGTAAATGGAGCCGAGATATTTTTGTAAAAGGCATTTGTTTTAGCAAGATGATTTTATCAGTGTTCTAGTTGCCAACATTGGCTGTATAGTATTGTATGTTTGGAACTGACCAATCTCATCGATATTGATGATTTAGTGAACATTACAAGCAAACATACAAGCATACATTCACACATATGTACATACAACTACACATACACACACACTCACCCATCCACCCACATATGTGTATATAAGCATACGCATATGTATATATGTGATTATGTATTTCTGCATGCATGTGTGTGTGTGTATACGTATATACACATACACATGTATATAAATATATATATATATATATATATATATATGTACAGAAACACATAACCACATATATACATATCAGTATGCATACATACTGATGTATGTGTGAATATATATATGTATGTGTATATATATATATATATATATATATATATACACACACACACATATATATACACATATGTATCTATGTATATCCACACATACACATATGTGTATGCACATTGCAGCATATTACTTAATACACATGCATACACACACACTCATACTACATATATATATATGTATATATATGTGCATATGCATATGAATGCATGCATTTATCTATCTAGCAATCTATTTTTCAATAGATATACACATACATACATATATTTATCTAACTATCTATTTATTAACATGATGTGTGAGGAGTATATCCAAAGATAACAGTTTTGCTAAAATTTCACCAGCACCAGTCTAGACTGTGACTAAAGGAAGTAGTGCTGCTCTTATTGATTTATAATTCAAAATGATGCCATTCAATCATATCAGGAATCGGCAAAGTTATATGGTATTTCTGTCAAATGGATTAAATGGGTTTTCAATTATATCTCCGTCATTTCCATTATATCAACACTAGTTCAACCCATAACTTCACTGATTGTCTTCAATGATTTCAAATTAAAAAATAATAAGGCGTGGCACATTAGGCAAGTGTCTTCTTCTATAGCCCCAGGTTGACTAATGACTTGTGAGTGGATTTGGTTAAAAGAAACTGGTGAAAGTGGCTGAAAGTCTGTCATCTTTGTTATTTAAACATTTACTTTTCCATGCTTGCATGGGTTATATATATATATCGATAGATAGATACATGTATATATATATATGTGCGTGTGTGTGTGTGTATGCATACACATGTATGTATATAACAAAAAAAACTCAACTCTGTCTGTCACAAATGACTATGGGTGCACCTAACAGGTTCCCCTCCAGAGTATAAGTTTGGGTGGACTTATACGCACTGATGAACACACAACCTAGGGTTGTTTTTATGGAAGACCAGCAGTTGCCCATGATACCACCCTCCCCTCTCCACGGCACCGATGTTATCCAAGGGAAAGGCAAATGCTGATACAGCTTGGCACCAGTGATGTCACAACTCATTTCTACAGCTGAGTGAACTGGAGCAACATGAAGCAATGTCTCTTGCTCAAGAACACAACAAGCAGCCCAGTCCAGGAATCAAACTCACAATCTCATAAGTGGGAGCTTGACACTCTAACCACTGAGCCATGTGCCTTCACCCATACATACATATGTATATAAATATACACATATACATAAATGTGTATGTGTGTGTGTGTATATATATATATACACACACATTTATATACATATATATACACATATATATATATACATAATTATATATACATACATATATATACACACACATATATATGTATGTATATATATATATATACATATATATGTATGTGTGTATATATATATAATGGATGAATGAATTATCCTTTGTTTACAGTTAATACAGAAAATTCAATAAACAGTTACCAGGGTAGCAAAATTCATGCAAGTAATGTATAGTAATTTGTATAGTATAAGTAAATAAATGGAGTTGAACGCAGATGTTATTCAAATTCTTTTATTTTCAACATATGTTTCAAAGACAACATTGGTTTTATTCCAAAGGAATAAACGGTGTAAAATAATGTAATCTTCTCATCAGGAAAGAAAGAGAACCCATCTCAATAAGAAGACATTATAACAATATGTATATATATGTATGTTTGCATTAATCTGATTTAGGAGCATACACTTGTTTTGTATAATGCTTAGCATTATACAACATTAATGCAAACTTGCGGATATGATTTCCCGCATACTGAAATTAATGCCATAAGAAGAAGATTGTGAAACAGCTGTCATCCCAAGGAAGTCACATGGTTTAATAAAGCTATATTCACATCTCATACTGCTTGACTTTACACTTTTGTATAATTGTTCATTGGTTGGTTGGTTTGTTGGTTGCTTAGTTAATTTCTCCAGTCACATTCTAGACTGTATAGAAAAAGAGAGGGGACGAAGAGAGTAAATGGGAGATGCAAAGGGAGTTAACATAGGAGGTGCAGGATTAAGGTCTTATAAGTTCTGAAAAATATTTTGCAAATGAAATTTTGCAGAGATAAGTTATCAATAGATTACTTTGCAATTATATTGATAAAATTTTGAAAAAAAAATAATGACTTATATTCATTGCTAATATATAAATGAGAAATTTGTATTATTTAATTTTATTTTAAGCTAATAATACTTTTCCTTTGAAAATTAATATTCATTTCATTATTTCATTTAAGCGCCAAGAAATTTGATAAAAGTTTGATTATTGTACGTATGCCATGTCACCTGATATTACCTACAGTGGCAAAAAAATATACTTCTAATGTTATACATTATGTGACAGGTTACACTTTAATAAACGCATACATATATATATGTATGTGTGTGTGTGTGTGTGTTTGCTCATGTGCATTTGCACATGTTTTTGTGATTTTATTTGTGCTTCTTATACTTGACAATCAGCATTGGTTTCTTTACAATCAAGTAACTTCTAGTAACTTAGCAGTTCAGCAAAAGAGACCAATACAATGAGAACCAGATTTACACATGCATACATTCATCACACATTGAAGCACTTAGTTACTTATTGTATCTCACCCTGGTTTATTTTGCATTCCATCCGTCACTAGCAGGCATTGCTCCAGCAAGGTCGCTGTCTAATGACTGAACGAGTAACAAATATAATAACAACAAAAAAGTATAAACATATATTTTGGAAAAGTCATCTTTGTGAATACTAAACACATGCAATAACTGTGGTTATTATTCATTTCTTAATTAATTAATTTATTTATTTGTTAATTATTTTGCTTTGTTATTGATATCAAAGTATTTTCCCTACACTAAAGCAGTGAATTCAGAGAACAAGTCTCTGAAGTGTGATATAACACATTGATATTATAAAACAAAAAAAAAAAATGAAATAATAATTAAATAAATAAACAAAAACACACGCAAATTATCAATTATCTAATTAATTTAGAAGTGCATAACAACCACAATAACTGTATATGCATATATTATTGGTAACCTGGCTCTTTTAAAATACAGCAATAGCTATTAAAGTGATAAGTTTCAGATAGGCACATGCATAGCTCTGTGTTTTTGTAGTTCACTCTACAACCACGTGGTTTCAAGTTCAGTCTTAGAACAAGGCGCCCTGGATTCTACTATAGCTCCAGGCTGATGAATGCCTTACAAGTGAATTTGGTATTCTTAAACAATTAAGATAACTCTTCCACAAAATAACTGTTCATCATTATCATCATCATCATCATCATCATTATCAAGATTATGATCTTTATTAATCTAGGTTAGTTTTTCCATCCTGGCATAGTTTGGACAGGTCATCATGGTCTGCACCATTTTATACATGGAGCAATAAAGAACTGGCCAACTTTGGTATTGCAGATGCTTTTGATTGAGTACTGGAGCCATTCTATCATATCACCAACACTATAATGTTTGTTCTATGCTAAAAGAACTAATGCATCTCTTATACCTTGTACCATTTTATATTCATAATTAATACATTGTAGTTAGGTACCATATGATGTTGCTAGTAGTGTCAATGTCTCACTGATATGTTTCATTCCGGCAGGATTTTTTACAGCTTATATCCTTTCTACCACCAACTATTTAACAGAATGTATTGAATGCATTTTATTCTGCCATAAGCACTAGAAACTGCCCTATGTGATGTCTGAATCAGGTTTTTATTTTGACACACATTTATAAACACACATCAGATATGTATATTCTAGGTGTGCTGCACATCCAAGAATGAGGTTAAATTATTACTAATCATTATGTTCACTCAAAAATATAGCCATGGAGCTAAACAGGAACCTAATTGTTTTGTTCCCTATATGAAAGATGGTTGATACTTGTTCTGAGGAAACACTGTGCACTCACAGTTAGTTGCATCAGGAGGATATATATATATAAATAATTAATAGCAGTATAATGAGAGTGTGGCGAAATTAAGAACCAAAGGATGAGTGACATTTCATAAGCGCAAATACAATGTTTGTTTCCATAATGACTATGCATGGATTTGTTGAAAATTTGTAAAGTGAAACTAATTTTCGTTACACTGAAATCTCTCCTAGCAGTCTAATGGTATATGATATATATCATGATAATGATTACAAGTCTGTCCTTGTAGTATAATGATATATGATATATATCATGATAATGATAACAATTCTGTTCTTGTAGTATAATGATATAACCTCATCATAATTTGTTTTCAAATTGAATAAACACTCTCAAATGCAAAGTTTTGTCTAGTTGAAGTCTAGAACTGTTGACATTTATAATATTAACTGTTGTTTATACTAGTTGATTGGAACAGTTTTTCCCAGTAACTTGTGTTGATATGCTTGCTCAGTTTCATGATTTTTCTTATGATTTTTGTGCATTTTATAAACCAGAATACATTAACATTGATCTGAAATACTAAACAGTTACAATGAAATATAGTTTTATTAAGCATATATTTTATTACTGTAATTCATACAGTAGAAAAGTTCTGTCGTCATGATTGGAGTAAATCTCTCATGCAACAGGAAAAGTTTCTGTGTTTCAACAGTTTTATTAGAACCAATCACAGACCAGTAGTTGAACAACCATTTTGGTTATATACAGACAGAACTTATACTATTTCATCCTATTTCCAGCCAAGACATTGTGAAAGCAACACACAACAGAATTGACTTTCTTTTCAACTGGTCTAAGATATTAGACACCTTTAACCAGATGAGAAATCAATTTTCCGTAATCTCTAATTCACTAGGTTACAAAAACTTGTTATTTTCTTTTCTGTCTACTCCAAAGTATTATCCACTGGCAGAACATCTAACAGTCAAATGAAATTTTATTCACCGCCATTTTCTGCAACATTGAATTACACATTTGACTTAACAAACATGAACATATGTATAAGTGTTTTCTACAACACATTTATGCAAACATTGCTTTTATTAATGTTGTATATTGAAACTTGTTAATTGTCTACGCATGAATTACTATCAGTTTTCAAACCTGTACTTTCATAACCTTTGGTAGAACATGTGTTGTTTTATTACTTTCAATTATCATACTTAGACCAGAAGTAGTCTATACGTTTATATGAATGATCTCAAGCTCATGTTCAAGCATTCTTGGATTACAAAATGTTTGACCAGCAGAGTATTGATCCCTTAATTGACAGTTGATGGCTGAACTATATCCCTTTAGCATTCAGATTATTCTGTTAAATGTAGTGCCTATTTATTCACATTGTGTTGAATTAATCATGTATTATCTCACAGCTTTGAGATTTTGATAATGTGATAGCTTATTTTTAGAACAACATTATAGGATAGATGTCAGAAGTTGGATCTGACTGGTTTGAATGTAAAATAAGGAAGAATATTTGGGCTGGATATGACCGGTTTAAATGCTAAATGGATATACAGACATTAGGAAAGTAAAAAGTAAAAACGGGAAACTTTGAAGAGGAGCATGAATACAATGTGTTTTCTATCAAAATAACTGTTCATACTGTGAGGTCATGGTGAGTCCAGTTCTACAACCAATAAATTGAATACTTCACTCAGAGTATGATTCATTCTTGAATACTCATTTATCTATTTTAACTGTGTTTCAAGGAGCTTCATAATTTGTGAAAAATGGCATCATTGATGATAGTGTGATATAAAGAAGGAGATAACTTCAGTCCTCTTTGTTGCAATCATATCTGATGACATGTCAAATGTCATGTCAAAATCATCTCTCAAAACAATTTGGTATTTTGTTCATAAGGTCAAAGTAAAGTAAAATAAATATTGCCAAGTTGTTAAGCAGTTCATTTGTAACCATAGGGTTTGGGGTTACCTTAGGCTAGTGACTTCTACAATAGTTCTGGGCTGACCAAAGTCTTGTCAGCGAATTTGGTAGATGGAAACTTTGTCGTATACACATATGTGTGTATTTGTATGTATTTGTGTATGTGCATATGTGTGTTTGTGTTTGTCTCCCCACTGCTTGGCAACCAGTGTCAGTTTGTTTATGTCCCTGAAAGCTAGAGGTTCAGCAAAAGTGTATGCTGAATAAGCAGACTTAAAATTAGTACAAGTTCATTTGTTTGTCTAATCCTACAAGGTGGTGCTCCAGTATGGTCACAGTCCAACGACGGAAACAAATAAAAAAAGAATATGAAAGATATATTGGATTTACAGATGTTAGTGCTGATCTGACTTCTTGACATTTTGTTGATGTTATAAAGACGATGGAGAAATTTGATGTTCAAAATAAGTGATTGTTGGATATATGTGTTCAAATGGGACATTGGTCCAGAACTTGGAGAGCTAAAGAAGAGGCCCATGAATATCTGATAGGCCAGCCCCAAAAGTAAAAACAAATTTTTTTTTTATAAAACCTCACAGCACCAATTGAATTTTGAGCTCCCCTCCTGGGGTTCAAAAGTAATTTTGTTCAACCTTGTAAAATTTATCTCAGAGGATGTAGATTATTGGACAAATTTAGGATGGGGCTTGTATTATGATGTGGTCATGTAAATTCTCTTTAAAATTTGCTACAAATCAAAGTGTCTGGTGTTCCATTCTATTGCAAGAAGATAGATATGATTCAACAACTTACGTATGATAAAGAATATGAAATTAAAGCCCTTTAGGCTTCTGCTGTGTTCAGAAGGGCTTAGGTTAGGAGAACATAAAACAGAAAATGAAAAAGAAAAACGAAAAAATCTAATTTCATGGAGTGAACCAGAGTATAACCAATAGCTCAAACATGCAGATAGATTGTAGGTACTTTCCTCTTTCAAAGCCGGCGATTTTCCAGTTGCTTTGGAATGAGAAATATAAAAAGTACAAAAAAAATTCCTTGAAAATTTTATAAATAAGCTGAAGGATATCTATGGTTCTCTCTTTGATTACATTTGCTTGAACAATAAGATGTCTTATGCTGCATGTACACCCTGAGTTTTCATGCTAAAATGTGCATAGACTAATTGAGTTGGTGGTGGAAGGAGTTTTATTCTATTGCTTCAAAGAAGTATTGTGGGTAGTTGAGTTTATTCTGATTGTACCTAGCAACACTGATTCAGCAGAATGTACATTTTCTGCTTTGAAACAAATAAATACCTGCTTCCTTGGATAACAAAACTTCAGTTTATTCTCTATTGAAAACATGTATTGATGAAATTGAATCAAAGTGGCTTGTTAAAAGATGAGATTATAGAAGAGTTTACTTCTAGAAAAAAGAAGAATAGAAATGACGTACAAGTGAATTAAATACGTGAAATTATGTGGTGCTTTTAACTTATGCGTAAAATAAAATTCATCTCTCATTTTGCAATTTATACAATTTATACATTATTAAAAATTCAGTTTATTTATGCATGACGATTCATATCATTTGCAATTTGCAATCCATGTTACGTATTATTATACATAACAAACAATGCAAAAATAGCCTAAAACTTGTATGTATATTTTAAAGTAAAACTTCTCCTGTGTATAAAGTAATTACTTTACACACATTCACAAAGCACACACACACACATTCTCAAATGGATATTTCTTCAAAAATCAAAGAGAAAGAAGATAACTGTTGACAATTACTGCAAAGCCTTCAGTTTCTATACCCAGATTATAAATTCACATTATATCCATAATAATTGGTGCATTTGGTTTGTGAGTAGATGCCAAAGTGACAATCAGCATAAGTGATGGTTTTCATAAAAAGGGATCAACCAGCTAATATGCACATTACAATCTGTAAGCAGAACAATAAAAATATAGAAGACTTTCCTCAAGTGCAAAATGTGACGGTGGTTTTAGTTGTCTGCATTCCAATGATGGTATTTTGTGTATTTGTTAGAAACCAGCTCCTTTCTTACAAGAAGACTTCAAATAATTAAAAATCCAACAGAACACATACAGACATGCATGCATGCACGTCCACACACACACACAAATGCACATACACTTAAACATTCATACAGACATACATAATGGTAAATGTATGTTCTTAAGGGACAGAGTCAGCATCCATTGACAAAGTTGCAAAAGCAACAAAAGTTATTCCTATGTACGTTTCACCAATGTGGTTGTTTGGAACACTGCATTGAATCTTGCAACTGCAATTGAATGGTTAGCCACAACAGCTCATCAAGAAATACTTTATTGCATTATGTTACAGTGAACTGGGTAGATGGCAGGGCATTTTGAGAAGTATTTTGAGAGGTTAGTTGAAATAAAGGTATTGGTAGAGAAAGATAAGCTGGACTAAGAGACAGGGGAAAGTGAGACAGATAGCAAGAGTGAGAATGAAGAGAGAGAAAAGGGACAAAAAATAGAAGGAAAGAAAACAAGGGAAAATTAAGTCGGACAACCATAAAAGGGAAAGACAAAAAATATATAAACATGACATAGCAAGTGAAATAAATAAATAAGTAAATACGCCCGAGTGATATAGGAAGAGAGAAAGATAAGAATGGATAGTGAGAATGAGAGCACAAGAGAGAGGGACAAGAAAGTAAGAGATTATTTATTAAAGGGGAGTCAGTTAATTGTTAGTTAACATATTGATTGGAACCAAAAGAAATTGGAAAATGAATATAAACACAAATACATACATAAATATGAGTAGGTCATGACCCCACACAGGATAGGTATGCAAAGGTCATTTTGTATATTTCAAAAGGACTAATTCTAAACACACATACCTTTTTTAAACACACACACATATATATGCACTCACACTCTTATATACCTGCATAGATTTCATTTAATTCTGTTAGAGGTAATTGCTATCTAAATTATGGTAAATGTTAACTCCAAAGCAGATGGAAACCAAAATAACAAACATAAAGCACAGGGAGAATTCAAAATCTTTTTATTTTCTCATTTTACTATTATTCCAATAATAATCTGCTTTATTTTGTGATTTCTATATCACAATAATTACCTATTATTACAATGAGTTTTAGAACTTTGAGTCAGTTAACCTTTAATAGCGATAAACTCTCTAAATCCCGTTATAAATCTATTATCTTGTTTTATAAAGTAATTTGGACTTATGTTTTGTAAATATCAGTTGCATGAAACAAATTTCACAAGTTGGTATTTACAAGTTATGAATTTACTAATAAAACTTCAGCCTCATTTTTTTACAAATTGGAACTTCAACTCCCAAATGCCAAATCACTAACCAAGCATTCTTATTTCTAGATCTTACTTTAACACATGTAATATATAAACATACAAACCTTCTGTATAATTTATACATACATACATATATATACATATATACACACACACACACTTACACTCATACACATCCACACATCAAGCTCACCAGCCCATATCCACATGCACACACACACACTCTTGCATACACATGCACACACACTTTCGTTTTGGGATCACCAATACATTATTACCTCCCATTCTTCCTACCTCTCCTGTCTCACTACCTCTAAAGCTTTTTTTATTCTCACTTTATATATTTTCTCGTGTTCCTTTCTGTTGATGAGCATAGGCTCGAAACATAAAAGACTTTCTCACCTTCCAGAGCATTAAACTAATACACCTGCTTGTTGTTTATATGCCTGTCTTTAGCTGTTGATTTTTGGTAAATTCCAACTATATATGTGTATATATATATTTATTATATATGTATATATATTTATTATATTATGTATGTATATATACATGTGAGTATATATATATATATATATATATGCTATATATATGTTGTATATATGTTATATATATATATATATATATATATGTGTGTTATATATATATATGTGTTATATATATATATTATATATATATATGTATATATGTATTATACATGTATATATGTGTATATATATATACACATAGCGGTTCGGCAAAAGAGACCGATAGAATAAGTACTGGGCTTACAAAAGAATAAGTGCCGGGGTCGAGTTGCTCGATTAAAGGCGGTGCTCCAGCATGGCCGCAGTTCAAATGACTGAAATAAGTAAAAGAGTAAAAGAGAGAAATATATATATATATATATATATATATATATAGATAGATAGATAGATAGATATGCCTGGCTGGCTCCCCATGGCGGTGGCATGTAAAATGCACCATCCTAATAATACACTATATATATATATATAGTGTATTATTATAGTGTATTTTATTATGTATATATATATATATATATATATATATATATATATAACTAGTGTATTATATTGTATATATTATATATTTAATGTATATATATATATATAGAGAGAGAGAGAGAGAAAGAGAGAGAGAGAGAATTACATTATATATATAGTGTATTCTAATATATATATTGTATAGTATATTATATACATATATACATTATATATATATATATATTTATATGTATATATACATACTGTAAAATATATATATATGTATATGTGTGTATATATATGTATATGTATATATATCTATATCTATACATATATATATATATATGTATATATATATATATATATATATATATATATATATATATATATATATATATATATAATATATATATATATATATATATATATATGTAATAACATGGATCATGGTCATAATTTCTGATTGTGAGTATTCAACTGAGAATTCTTACATGCTAATCCAGATTCATTGTATTAGCAAGTAATAGGCAATATAGTGCACATATAGAGGTAACTTCATTCAATTCTCAAGTGGATTCCAGGTATCTTTATAAGAAAAGGGTTGTGGAAAGCTGTAACATAACTGATTCAATCCTTCAGATTGACTTCCATACGATGGGTATCTACCCGGTTTCACTCTCAATGTTTTAGTCAACTTAATGACAGAAAAACACCTGCCCAAAACACCACACAGTGGAATTGAAACTGGTACCTCATGATTGTGAATCAACCATTCATTTATTCTGTACCTACAATATGTATGTATGTATGTATGTATGTATGTATGTATGTATGTATGCATGGGTGTATGTTTGTACATATGTATGCAAGGGTGTATGCATGAATACATATATGTATACATGTGTATATATATATATATATATATATATGTGTGTGTGTGTGTGTGTGTATGAAAATATTCACGTAAGTATAGTTGTCATTGTCCTTATTGTATAAAATGATGTTCTCATATAATTGATTGTATTGTTACATAAGCTAAGTTTCGATACAATAGCAATTTTAATATAATTGAAGAGATTTATGATATCAATCAATAACTTTAACAAGTGTATATGTCTATGTTAGATGTTTGTGTGTGTATGTGTGAATACACATATGCGTGTCTGTGTGTGCATGCTTTAGATGTGCACATGTTATAACCTATTCAGTTTTAGGAGGGAAACCATGTGCAACATCAATCTAAACTTTTATTTAGCTCAGTATCTTCAACAGAAATAATTTCAAAGAGGCTTTGCTTAATCATTGCAAAAGTGGTAAGGAACTTCTATGCAGTCATAAGGTATGCTAGAAATATCAGTCAAAGAACTTTTAAATCACACAGTTTTCTTAACAAAAAGAAGAGTACCCTATCAATGTCATCAGTATCATCTTATAAAAACAAAATGATGGAATAGTCACAACTGAAACGCCATTATTAGCATTTTGCTTGATCAGAGTTGACTACGGAGGGAGGGTGGCAAACAAAAATAAGAAAATAGCTATTTCATTAAAGTTTATTTATTTGTTCTATCTCAGGATTTCTATCTCACATCATCATCATCACTGTTTAATGTCCTCCTTCCATGTTGGTATGGGTTGGATGGTTTGACAGGAACTGGCCAAGCAGAAGCTTGCACCATACTTCTGTGTCTGTTTTGGCACAGTTTTTATGGTTGGATGCCCTTCCTAACACTAACCACCTCACAGAGTGGACTGAGTGCTTCTTACGTGGCACTAGCACTGGTGAGGTCAGTTTTGGCTTAGTTTTTACAGTAGGATGTCTTCTAAATGCCAACCACTTTACAGTGTGGACTAGATGCTTTTTAAGAAGCACTAGTACTGGCAGGGTCACCAAATGACTTCGAAAGACAAGGAATCTTTGAGAGAACAGGGGACATTGGACATGCAGTTGCTATTAAGTTCAACCCTTTAGCATTTATGCATACCAAAATATTCTACCTGTTTTATGTTCAAACTAGTTAGATCTGGCCTCTCACACTTACCTTACAATATTATTCTAAAAATATACACTCATGTCATTGAAATTTTAAAGCTACAAGATAATGCATGACTAATTCACATCGATGTGAATAAATGAGTATTACACTTGACAGGATAATCTAAATTCTAAAGGGTTAATTCCATATTATCCCTGCATCATCTTATTATCTTGTATGGTCATAGCATATTTTAGATTTTATATAACTCTTTGTTATCAAGTCTTTGGTTTATGCTTTCTTTCTTTTATCTCAGATGCCTCCCAGCAGTGATTCACTAAATTTTAGCTCTCACATATTATATACATAGCCATGTCAGAGCAAGCAACTTTTCTGCCACTATAAGCAAATGACTTTGATCAGTAGACACTTTTTTCATACTCTAGTATTTCAGACAAAATTTGAATTTTAAAATAGGTTTATTTATTTATCTATTTATTTATTTAACTATTTATTTATTTAACATAATTGACAGTGAATGAAATAACTTAACATGAGATTTATTTTCTACACTGAACTAAGTTCATTTTGTACTTACTCTCTCAGTGACAAACTTATTTTTTTTCTTCTGCTTGGCAGCCAATCAATTGGTTAAGATCAAAATCTAGATTTTTTTTTTTATTATATGCCTTGCTTAGCAATAAAAACATGCTTTCTGAACAGAGAATTTTTTTTTCCTTCATTATTAAGTTTCAAAACATATAACTATGAAATGTTGTCACCTAACTAAAAATACATGTGACATGTTTCCATGGACAGAATGTGAGTAGAAATATACCAGATAAAATAAGATACAACGACTTCTATCACAAGAGGTCACAAATTCAGGGAGAAAGAAATGTCAATTAAATCAACCACAATACTTGATTGATACTTATTTTATTGGACCTAGAAAAATGAAAAGCATGATGAAATTCAAACTCAGAATATGACAAAATAATCACATGGTCTTTTATCTGATAATCTACTGACTCTGCCTATAATATCGCTCTCTAAAAATGAAGTTAAGTTGCTAGACTATTGACCACATGATTGTAAGATTAAACCTTGGTACATCTTTTGTGGCGTGCTGCTGAGCAAGACATTTTAGTCTGTTTGATAAAGAATTATCAAGAAAAATTACTCAGGAAGGCATTCTGCATGAAAAACAAACAGTTAAGTGTGTGTGGTAACACAATGAAGTGAGCTGAAAATGTTTAATTAATTAGGATCACAACCGACGAGAGTAGAAAAATAAAGCTATTAACTTAATTATTAATTCTATACAAGAAAGGTAGAAGAGGCAACTCCAAAATTTCAATTAATCAAAAGTGAATGAGGGCTTATAGAGAAGAATAAATCTTATCTTCAGTAGGTGTAAGGACAGCTCCAGACATCTCTTGGTCTTATTTACTCCTCTTAACCATCTAAGATATGATAAGGGTGGGTAATAAAATTACCCTCCTCACTGAGGAGGCCTAAGCCTATGACATCCAAAGTTGTCACCATATTTACCAACTCATTTACCATGACATATATTTAGTTTTAAAACCAGCCAACTTGAAACTGCCCCTGCTTCTATGATATGCAATTCTTTGTTTTAAGTGATCTAAATTAAAACATTTCATCAAAATTTCATGCTAATTTATCTTCAAAATACCATATTGATACTGATAAGAATTTTTATTAATATTGATAAAATATTTTATTAACACTGACAAAATATTTTACTAAAGTCATCATTATTTTCAAAATTAGTTGCAACAAAACATTGTATTTTAACAAAAATATAACAAAAGTGTTAAATCATAAAAAATTTCTGAGTTGTCTCCCTGTACATTTTTCACCCACAATTAATCATTAAGTTAATGGGTGTTTTTTTTTTCCTTCTAATTGAGAATGTAATTTTCATTAATTAAAATGCTTTTGGCTTGTTGCATTAAGTATATTAGCTTCAACTTCAGTATTTACACATGTTTGTCAGACTGACGGAAAAAAATAAAAAAAGCTTTCTCTTTTATTTTGCAGGTAAGTAACACAAAGTCAGAAAACTATCCATGATTGTTCCAGAGAAAAAAAAAATTGAAAGAAAGAGCATCCAATCTCAGTGAGCATTGGTGAAGGTATGTCAAATTTAAAATAAAAAGAGTCTTTACAAAAAGAAGACAACAAAAAATTGACATTTAGAACTTAATAAACATTTAGATTTTAATCTAAATAACTTTGAGGTGCTTTTTCTTTTCTTCTTGAAGTACAAGCTACAGGAGAAAAGAAGAAATTTTAACATTTGATTTTATTCTGCAAGTAAATTATACATTTAGTTCCAAGTTCTTATTCTAGTGAAAATCAGAAAAAATTCAAGATGAATTTTATTTGATTTCAATGACTAGTTTTCTATACTACAATGAAATTTTGTAACCATGGAATTAAGATCAGCATGTTACCTTGGTGATAATTTTACTACCTGGCAACGAATACTGACAAAACAGTATGACCCTTATTGGCAGGGATTTTGTGTGAAATACAAAACTTTATACTCTACAACTTAACAATACAACTAATTAAATTTCTCTTATAAATTATCACTGCAATTTCAGGGTCTTAACTAGACCAAATGAGAAAGAATTTAGCATAAATAAACAGCTTAAAACTAATTCCTGGAAAGGATAAGAATCATTTTGGAGATTAATGCCTGGTTTATTTTACCTTGGAAATGTAGAATAATATAGCATTGTTGCTACCATTCATTCCTAGTTTTAATCCAGAATACCCAAAGCTCATATAAGTGATTTAGTAGGGTGTGTTATTGTGATTTAGCTTCTACTAACTAAACTGATATTACATACATCAGCATTCTGTCATCTTTGAGACATCAATATGCAACAAAAGTTCTTCCTGATAATCTTCAAGTTCCACATTGGAAAATAAAAGATAAATAAAGAATGAAAGAAAATTTAAACATTAACAACCTAATCTTAAATTACAATACACTTAACTATAAAAAAAAAAGCAAGTATATAAATAGATAAGTGAAAATAAATTTGACACAGCAGAAACTAGCTGAAGAATAAATCCTGTTATGTGAAGCCTTTCTTATCTTGTAATAAATTAAATTCTTCCCATCATGCTTGGCAGCTAGCTAAGCTATGACGTCAGTGCAGACTAAAATAAAAATCAATCAACCAGTGCTATTTCTTTGGCAAAACACAGTTCAACAAACTCATTTGTTTCAATGCATATCCGCAGTAGGTCATTTCATCCATAAACAGCTTGATGCCCTCACCTAGAGACTGGCCAACCATTACACAAAAAAATTTTTTGCTTTACAATACTAACAACACATACACACACATACACACAACCACACACATATACATACAGGCATACATACACATATGTATGTATATATGCATACATATATGTATATATACATAAATATAATATATATGTATATACTGACACATATATATACACATACAAATATGTATATATGTACATATTCATTTATAACTACCAATATGTATGTATACATATATACCTACATATGTATGCATGTATGTGTACACATATATATATACATACATACATATATATGTATATATACATATATGCGCACATATATATATATACCTATAAACCTACTTATTTTATACATAGATATGCATATGTGTGTATGTATGTACATACAGGTATATATATATATATGTGTGTGTGTTTGTGTAGAAGGTTGAAAAGGAACACATGAGTTGATATATATGGAAAAAAAAGTCAAGGTAGAAAATGCTAAAATAATTTTATAAAAAACATTTCAGTACCGGTTTCAGTCATTGAGACTTTTTCAACTGTAAGTATGGAAAACAATTAAATTTTGGAAAAATTAAAAGAAAAGTTTAAAAAAAAAATAGTTGCATAGTATTCAAATACAAGGAGCATGTATATACAAACATACACATATATGTATACATATATACGGACATATATGTATATATATGTACATATATACAGACATATATGATATATATACATGTGTATACATATGTATCATAAACTCATTTTCTATAATATCATCACCATTGCCACCAACACTATTATCATTATGGCAACTTATCAATATATGAATATATACACGTGAGTCATCTAAGAGACCATAAGTTAGGGAAAAGATGCACTCATATATCTGTCAGTAGAGTGGGTATATTATCCGAAATGTATAGTATTAAATTTCCATCACGGCTGGTCTTACCAATCAGTTTTGCATAAAAAATACAATGGAGTATTAGGTAACAAACGGATTATATAACTCTATGCTCTTCAGAGGTAGCTGATATGGAAGGGAATATGGCAACTGCTCACTATTGTCGAAGGTGGATTAGCACAACTGGTCAACAGCTGCTGTGGAAAAAGTGGTGGAACAAAAAAAGGAGCTAGGGGGTTAGTTTAGGAGTTATGTTATTTGGTTGGGTATGCTGTAAAGCTGACAAGAGTTATTTTGAAGTAGGGAAAGTGTATATTATTAATGTGGTGTTCCTCTGGGGATGGGTTGTGTGATATGTGTAGCAGTAACATATGAATAATTTTTTGGTGGGGTGTATATAGCTGTCTTCATTGGCCATTTTTTCTGTAAAGGATAAAGTCATGGGGGGAAGGGGTTTATGTTTATGCATATATATATGTATATGCAAATATATAAATGTAATTACATATATATGCAGACATATATATAAATATATATATACATATATATATATATATATATGCATATATATGCAGATACATGTATATATATACATATATGCAGATATATGCAGATGTATATGTATATATGGAAAATGGACGTTAAACGATGATGATGATATACATATATATATGCATATATATGTGTATATATGGTATGGTATATGGTAGTGGCATGTGCATATATATATATATATATATATATGCACATGCCACTGTCATATCACTGTTATACCAAATCAGTGCCACTAACATAGCACTATTATCAACCTCCAAATTGTTTTAGACTAAGTTTGACAGTTTGAAAATTCTTTGACCTAAATCAAGCTAATATTTTTAATATTTGATTAATAATCTGGAAAACAGTCATCAGAGTGCTGGACGGTCATTATTAATTATGCTTTCTTAGAGACTACTACTGCTGCTGCTACTGTTGCCACTACTATTACTACTACTGTTTTTACATCATCAATGACCGGTGAAAATGAATTAGTAGGAGAATTATAAGAGTCAACATTACTTCTTAAGCAGACCAATATTGCAATGATTAGTATGTATGTCATATATAGTTGATGATTGGAGAAAGAGGAGGAGGAGCAGGAATACTATAATGGTGGTGGTGGTGGTGGTGGTGGTGATTGGTGAGGGTTTACAGTATAACATTTCGTAGACACACATATGAATATACATATAAATCTATGTGTAAATATCTCAACAAATGCTCACGTACTTACTGTAAATATACATAAAAGTTCTGCCAAAGCCTGTGACTTTGATGTTATTGTGATCACAAGATTGTAGCTTCTGTATTCCCTGCTCTATAATTAAGTATTATAACTGACCAGTTAGCCATCACGGAACTCAGATGGTTGTTAGCTTTATCATTGATTTCACATTTTGATTTACTGTTCCCGCTCCTTATGTAGTGGCTTTATTCACCGCCCTTTCATATCATCAGTTCATTAGCAAGAAGTAAGAGCGAATTCAATACTTTATATTCATGAAGAAGTCAACCTTGAGCCAAGCAGTAGTTTTTAAATACACATGTTTGCAAAATGAATTTAAATAGGCCATAAAATTGCAGGCAAGTTTCTGAATCAGGCTCACAACGTTTTCTCTACTTTGGGATTTAAAAGGTGTCAATGATATTTTATGAGATTTCAAATTCAAACATTATGCTAACTTTGCTTGGCTTGATTTACAATAGCCTCTTTTATTTAGTATGAGAAACGTCTCCCTGTTGTGTCTAATGGAAAGCCCATTTGTAGAATTTGAAATGTAGCCTATAATATATTAATCTCTTAGTTGTTAGTGCCTTCCTGATCAATATTATATAAAATTAGCCCAAATGACTGTCAAAGGTTACCAAGTTATTAGAATTGATAAATAGAAACTATCAATCATGAAACAAAATTAATCACATCCAGCCTCTCCCACCATAGACATATTTTGTATGTTATGATATACATAAACACGTTTTTTCCTCTCTCTCTCTCTCTCTCACACACACACACACACTCTCTCTCTCTCTATCTGGGTCTCCCTCCTTGTATAATCACATACATACAAATAAATAAATGTATGTGTGTGTGTGTGTGTGTAAAGATTGTATATACACATATCTAAATATATATTTGTATATATATATATCATTGTCATCATCATGTAATGTCTATGTTCCATAGTGACACATGTTAGACAATTTCACAGGTTCCAATGAACTGAAAGATAGCATTGCGTTCCAGTGTTTATTAGCTATGGTTTCCATGGCCAGATGCTGTTCCTAATGCAAACCACTTTACAGCATGTACACTCATACACACACACACACACACACACACAACACACACACACACACACACACACATGCATACATGGGTAAAAATTTGGCTGAATGTTTAAGAAGTTATAAATGCAGGCATGAGTGTCTGATAAAGAAGTTCACTTCAGAACCACATGGTTCCAGAGTCAACCTCACTGTATGGCACCTTGGGTGAGTGAGTGTCTTCTACCATAGCCTGAAGCTTATCAATACTTTGTAAATGAATCTGGTGATTGCTAGAAGCTCATTATACACATTTGTGTGTATTTTCTATGTCTTTGCTGAATTTGGTTTAATCAAAGTTGATTGCCTTTATATGTAGCACTCAATACAAAATTCAAGTGAAGTGTCTCATACGTTTTACTTATTAATTTGCACTGTGATCATTTTGACAACCTGGTGTAGAAATGATCATAAAGCAAACTATTAAATAGAGACTATATCTAGGTATGTCTGTGTGTATGTATGCTTATTTACAAATGCAGGCATGGCTGTATGGCTTAAAAGATTTATTCTACAATCACATGATTTGGGGTCCAGTCCCACTGCATAGCACCTTAGGTATGTTTTCTACTATAACTCTAGGCCGACCAAAGCCTTGAGATTGGATCTGGTACACAGAAACTGAAAAAATGTCCAGTGTGTGTGTGTGCTCATCTTAACATCATCATGCAATAGAGTTACCAACAAATATCATAGTCATGCAAGTTGTGTTATTCATCTGCAATCTTCAGTGGAGTGACTGTGTGGTAAGTAGCTTGCTTACCAACTACATGGTTCCAAGTTCAGTCCCACTGCGTGGCACCTTGGGCAAGTATCTTCTACTATAGCCGCAGGCCAACCAAAGCCTTGTGAGTGGATTTGGTAGACGGAAACTGAAAGAAGCCCATTGTATGTATGTATGTATATATATATATATATATATATATATATATATATATATATATATATATATTTGTGTGTCTGTGTGTATGTTTGTGTGTCTGTGTTTGTCCTACCAATATTGCTTAACAACCAATGCTGGTGTGTTTACGTCTCCGTAACTTAGCAGTTCAGTAAAAGAGACTGATAGAATAAGTACTAGGCTTACAATCAGTCTCAATGAAATTCATCTGATCCATGAAAGCATAGAAAAGTAGACATTATGCTGATGATGATGATAACTAAGTAGTGTTCAGGTATATCCAAAAACTTAAATTCCAACTACTTCATCTAGGGCAGGTAGGTTTATTATATGATGCTGACTATAAGAAAGATCTGCATTGAGCAAAATGGAAGTAAAAAAAAAACATAAACAAAAGAGTAAGTGCAAGAAGTGCATTTATATGGAAAGTTGCATATATAAATAAATGGTGCATTCAAGCCCAACCTTTACAGCTATTTCAAGTAAACAAAATCTGGTACCATAACCATATGTATTATGTAATAAGGACTAATAATATTGTAGGTGTATTGATTAACATGGATCTTGAAAGATCCATGATGCACAATGCAAAACCATGTTATCCTTGTCAAAGATCTCTGGCATATATATATTTCCAAGGAATCTAATGCTCTTAGCTTAGATTTTCCTTGGGGCTGGCCAGATTGGAGCAATCTCAAGATTAATCAGCCAAAATTGCGAGGATGATCTGGTTCTTGACTGAGGATAAAAGGCTTTGAATGACCCATCCTTGTTTTTTTGTATCGTCTATCTGGATGTTTTGTTGTCCCTTTTTGTATCACCTAGTTGTCCGGACGTTTTGTGTGCTTGTCCCATTTTGTATTTTATACATATACATATATATATATATATATATATATATATATATATATATAATATATATATATATAACAGGCTGCCACACAGTTTTCATCTACCAAATTTTTCACAGGGCATTGATCAGTCAGGAACTATAGTAGAAGGCACTTACCTAAGTTGTTGTGCAGTGGGACTGAATCTGAAGTCTTATGTGTGTGAAGTGAACCTCTTAACTGTAAAGTATTGCCTGAGTATACATATGTCATAAATAGGAGAGTGGTACATATATAAAAAAAAAGCGAGGAGCTGGTCATTGTTGGAATACCTTAAATCATAGGTTTGCTCATTCAGGGACAAGTTTTCTTTAAACAACAAACATTACAACAACATATTACAGTTAATCTTTGAGTCAAGAAAGTGACGGATCTTCAATCTTCCATCCTCCAACTGTCCTCTTCCTTTTGCAGGCAATTCATTTTATTCATTCTTCATCTGAATTTGCCACATTTGTTTTCTGCTTATGTCAAGAGTATTCTTGTTAGCAACTCTCCATGCAGTGTGTATTACTTTATTTTTTTTCTCTTTTCCAGATGATTTCCTAGTTCAAAGCTTTTATTATTATTGTTATTTTTTGCCTTTGTTTGTACTGCCTTCAAATACTTTTTCTCTATTTAATACCTCAGTATTTCCTTTCTATTGTTTCTTTCTAACAAGGTATGACACTAAGAGTTGTTCACACATGCATTTAATTCCTTTGTTGCTTTTAAATTGATATAGTCTTTTTCTATAAAAAGATCCGGATGCACTTAGTGTCTTTTTTTTTTTATGAATACAATTTTCTTTATTTTTTTCATGATTCCCCAAATTCCAAGACAGACATGACAAAGCAGTATTTTTTTTTTAATTCTATTTTTTTTTTTTTTACTTTTAGCCTCTTTTAGGACAACTATTTTCCAAGTGTATGTTATCCTTTTCAATGTCAGCTATTTAATCATATACCTAAAAGGAGAAAAAAAATGGGATTGAAATTGTTTCCTAAATTAGAAAATTAAGCCGGTAAATTTATCTGAAAGATATAGCGCAATGACACACAACAGCACATGACAGATACATTGTTTTCTGTAACATTTTTCAAAGCGTTCTTCTCATCAGACAAGATAATCCTTAGAAACTTGAAGCTAGTATCATTGTTTCTATGCCAATTTTCTGTTCTTTGTTCTGGAAACAGTCAAAACCAAAAGTCTTTGTGATAAGGTGATTGTCCTGTTATGGATTATTTGACAATATTATGCAATACATTATTAGTGCATGTGTGTGTGTGAAGAGAGCATGGGGAGGTATAAAATAACCAATCATTTTCAAAGGAAAATAATGGTAGATTCATTATTTATTTACTTAAATTACTTTTCTTTAAAATCTGCTTAAGCACAGTAAGGATATTCTTTTTTGTTCTGTCTTTCTTAGATTAAGTCTCTCACCTTAAGAAATGAAAGTCATGATTCATGTCTTTCAGACATGTATTTACAGACATTAGTAGTTGTTTTGTAACCTTTGAACAAGTTTTATGTCTATCTCAATGTATTTGTGTGTGTGTGTGTGCGTGCACATGTGTGTGTGTGTGTGTGTGTGTGTGTGTGTGTGTGCGTGTATGCGTGTGTGTGTGTGTTTGTGTGTGAATGTTCAGAAGGAGTTAATAGAGAGAAGGTTTTTCTTCAGAAGACTATTCCATTCTACGTTCATAGCAGATTAAGAAAAATGTTAATCCTATGATGTCTGATACACCAAAGTTAATGAAATTAGTAGAATATAACAGGTGCAGTAAGTTTGGTAAGAGAAACAAAGTTGGAATATATAATGATGAAGAATTACACATTTAGCAGAAAGTTAGCTTTGATCATTTCTGATCAGAAATTGTTGAAAGGCTGCACACTTCATTGTAAGCAACATTTGATGAAAGAGAATATATTTCCTGTCAAGTCTGATTGGAGATCAAAGATTGAAAATAAAATTGTAATGAAATACATTCTGAGACCTTGTTTTCCTTTTTCTTTTTAAATTACAGCCATAGTTATAATTTGTAATCAATCGAGGAATTTGCTACAATATTTCTGATGCTGGATGTTATTTTTCCATATGAAGATTTTGCATAATGTCTGTCTTTACAGGCAATACTATGCACCAACCTTGCTATATACTAACAAAAATTTGCTAGAATGAAAGCTGGGGAAAAACTATATGTTCAGTATGTTCATTATGAAAGAAAATCTTGAAACATTTCTCATAACCAACCCACCATTTGAGTGGGTCCAGAGGAGATTAAAGCACTAACATGCAACCCAGGCAATTAAATACATTATTTACTTATCTGTTTATTAGTTGAAATAGATAGTTTGTCAAAATTTGAAAAGAGGTTAGTTTGATTTCTTTGAGATAATTTCACCACTCTGTATACCTAAAAAGATCAATATTATCAAATATATGTTATCCTAATTAAAATCAAAATTTATACAAGTATATTCAGTATTACTAAGGAAAAGGAACACACTTGCTTTTACCATACAAAATATATTGGCTTCAAATTTTAGTACAAGGCCAGCAATTTCAGGGGGTTGAGGTGTAAGTTGATTACATCAACGCCCAGAGTTCCACTAGTCCTTCTTGTATTGACCCCAAAAGGATGAAAAGTAAAGTAGACCATTGTAGAATTTGAACTCAGAATGTAAAGATGAAATGCCACTAAACATTTTGCCTGGTGAATTAACAATTCTGCCAGCCCACCACCATATCATACAAAATCATATTACCAACAAAAATGTCTGGGTTGATACACTTCCTGATGAGCTACTAGTTCAAATGTACATTACTGCTGTGAATGGGAGCCAGAAAGTGTATAATTTGGGACCCTGGTCCCTTATTCATTTAACATAGGATCTCAACTTCAGATGTTCTGTCAGTCAAAAATGTTGAAAGTAACTGAGTTATTAGTTGTAGAATTGGTATCAATGGCAGTGACCAATAGCAGAGATGTTTTTGCTATTGGTAGTCTGTTTTATGGTATATTGCCCTCTGGTAGATTGGTGGACTGTCTTCTTGTGAATTGTGCTTCCACTAAATCAAAAATCATTTCATTTGAACAATCTTACACTCTGGGATATATTCTAGTTACTTCTTTCAAAGTTTATTTTGATCTTTCTTGGTAGAATCATTAAAGCACTGGATAGGATGTATTGCAATATTTGTGCCAGTTTTCTGTGCTCTGTGTTCAAATCTTACCAAGGTTCATTTTGCCTTTCATCTTTTAGGGGAGTGGGAGGTCACACACACACACATATGATGAGCTTCCATACAGTTTCTGTTTATAAATTCACTTACAAGACATTTATTGGCCTGTACTATATAATAGAAGACACTTGCCCAAGGTACCACATAGTGAAAATGAACCTCAAACAACATGGTTGCAAAACAAGTTCCTAAACTACACTGTTAGAATAGAATATGATTGCTTTTTAGTTGAGCTATGAGAAAATAGTGACTGAAGTGAAGTTTAAATTTATGACCATATTGATGGAAATACTGTACAGTAATCTTGGAGTCATTGTATTCAATACAGACATATATATATATATGTGCATAAACACATAAACAGCCACATACATACACATACACAGAAACATATGTGCATACACCAAACCTCACTCTTTCTCTCGTACATACATAAGCAGTGCAATCACCCCATACAAAATAGTGAAACATTAAGATGTATGAATGAAAGGGCAATTACCCTTGCCAGAAAATCTGGTGTGAAAATGACAAACAGTGGGAAATAATATAATCCAAATAATTAATTGCGTGATAGACTTGACTATAAAACATTCTCAAGTTTGTTTCGAGTGTTAGACTCTGTAATGAAATTTATGTTAATAACTGCAGAGACTAATATGGAAAACATATATACATACATCGTACATATATATGTATACACATATATCTGTATGCACATACGTATATATATATGTGTGTGTGTCTATTTGTGTGTGTATATATATATATGTGTGTGTTTGCATCTGTGTATACACACATACATGCATAGACATATATGTATATACATATACATATATATATATATATATATATATATATATATATATATATGTATATGTATATAAACACACACACATACACACTCACACACATGCATATATAAAAATTACACAAAAAAACACAACTTGAACATTGATATCTTTCAATCATAATCACGGCGTTATGATGAAAATATATAATAAAAAAAAACAAATGAAATAATCAGCAACAACAAAAACAAAAAAATTAGCTAACTATGTAATGTAAAACATGTATAAGGTAAAAAAAACAAAAAAAAACGCATACACACACACATACACAGACACACAGATACACATACACAAATGAAAAATTCTATAAAAGATATACCTAGACAAAAGTAAATCACTCAACTGAAAAACGTTAATCTTGCTTAGTTTCTGTATCATTGCCATGTGTATGATATAAACATAAATAGTTTATCGCTTGCCAGTGTCAGAAGGTAGGATATAAATGGCTAAAACTAAGAAGTGGGGGGAAAATAATGGCAAAAACATCAAACATATAACTTAATCATGAAGACTTGCACAAAATAGTGAACAGTTAATAAAAACAGATACCAGTATGACTTTGCAAGTGTGTGTGGGGGGGGTTGTTATTTTTGTTTTATTTTTTGTTTTTTTTGTGGGGGGGGTTCAGGAATTAATCAATTATGTGTGATTGGTAATTGCATGGCTACATATGTTTGTTTGTCTGTCTGTCCGTCTGTCTGCTTGCCTATAAATATAAGTGTGTGTGTGTGGATGTGTGTATGGATATTCGTATGTGTATGTGTGTGAGAAGTGTATGTGAGTTTATATGCATATTAAGTGTTACCATCATACATACTGGAAATATATAGGGAGATATCTATCTCGTTATCTATCTATCTATCAACCCAAAGTAACAATACATACATTCATATACATGTGAATACTAATATATATGTGGAAAAACATTCAAGTTACAGTCATTAAAATATTAATAGTATTTAACTCTACACTTACAATGAATGTTCAGTTATTATGCTTATACAAAACCTTCTTCACATTAAATATATGCACACATATGCATGTACCATATATATACATTTATATATATATATATAAATAAATATGTAAATATGTGTGGGGGTACCATCTAAGAGTCAGTAAGTTAGGAAAAAATGCACTCGTATATCTGTCAATAGTGTGGGTATATTAATCAAGCTATATATCCATTAAGGCCAAGCTTACCATTCAGTTTCACGCTAGGGATTCAACAGAGTGTTAGGTAATAGTCTGGTTATGTAGCCCTGCACACATCAGAGGTAGCAGTTATGGAATGAAATGTGTGTGTGTGTGCATATGTATTTCTTTTAATTCTTTTATGCATAATTCCTTCAGGCGCAGGAGTGGCTGTGTGGTAAGTAGCTTGCTAACCAGCCACATGGTTCCGGGTTCAGTCCCACTGCTTGGCATCTTGGGCAAGTGCCTTCTGCTATAGCCCCGGGCCGACCAATGCCTTGTGAGTGGATTTGGTAGACGGAAACTGAAAGAAGCCTGTCGTATATATGTATATATATATATATATATATGTGTGTGTGTTTGTGTGTCTGTGTTTGTCCCCCTAGCATTGCTTGACAACCGATGCTAGTGTGTTTACATCCCCGTCACTTAGCGGTTCAGCAAAAGTGACCGATAGAATAAGTACTGGGCTTACAAAGAATAAGTCCCGGGGTCGATTTGCTCGACTAAAAGGCGGTGCTCCAGCATGGCCGCAGTCAAATGACTGAAACAAGTAAAAGAGTAAAAGTATATCATTGATGCAGAAGCAGTCATGCAAGATTGCCACAATGATTTTGTACCTTTTCCACAGCTTTCTTATTTGGTTGATTTCTTCAGTGTGATGGGATTTCATGTCACAACTCCTGCATGTGCTTTTGCTGTGGTTATTGGTATAGGAGAGAATTTGACACTACTACCCTCATCTGTATTTCATGGTGGAATATTATTTCGTTTGGTATCATGAATAGGAGAATGTCCAGTTCTTTTTTGAAGATATCCACAACTACATTGTGTAGGTTTCTCAATTGCTTTGGCAGAATACTGAAGAGCTGTGGGCCTTTGAACTCTAAGCTATTTCAGTACCTGGTTCTCAATTTAGATGGGGGTGAATAGTACTACACATTGTCATCCAGTTCAGGCAGTTGTATAACATTTGGGGCCAAAATTAGGTATTAGCCCTTCCAGAATTTTCCAAGCATAGATTATTACATATTTCTTGCATCTTCACTCCAAGGTATAAAGTCGTATTTTTTTTTCAGCCTCTCCTTGCAGTTCATCTGCTGCAATGTTACAATAGTTTTAGAGTACAAATCCAACCTCAGTCTATTTTACAACAGGCAGAGAAAACATTTGACAACAGACAGAGGATACGCTGGGGTCTATTCTTTGGTAAGCTATTCCCCACTCATCATAATTTCTTGCTGATATATCTTGCTGATCTGGTTGCAGTGATCAATGTTCATGCAGTACATAAGCTCACTCCCTCCATCAACTCGATATATCTTGTGCAGGTGTGCTGTGTACTACATGTCAAATATTGAAATGATTACAGAGCAATGTGAGATTAAGTGTTTTGCTCAAGGACTCAATGCACTTCCTGGTTTGGGAATCAAAACTACAGTCAGACAATCACAATTGCAACACCCTATCAACTAAGCCATTACAATGATATAGTATATATTATACATTTAAGTAACACACAGATATGCACAAACATGTACATAGATATCACAAACTATTATATAGCTATTTTCACAAATTATAAACTGAACAGCAGTGTGTGCATGTATGTTCATCGGTGTGTTCCCATATGTGTGTCTGAGTGTCCATTTGTTTTCTTCTAGTAACATACATATGGAATTATTTAAGAATCATATGCAGACACAACATACACATACAACATACACATACAACAAAATATGTTTATATACACTGAAAGCAACTTATGATTTCTTAGTTTATTCTTCTATTTATTTTTACTCTGCCTTTGCATCATAAGCTATTGGAAAAGAGTTGCTATCTTTCAATTGTTCTGTAATGAAATTATGAAAAGAAATTGTCACATACTGGGTTAGCAATTATTGAGCAAGATTGTGTGTTACTTTCATATAACAGAAACCCATAATTATGGCTTAGTCTTGCTGGCTGTTTCTGTGACTTAGCTGATATGAATGACAAAAAAACATTTATATACATGAAATTCTACTATAAAATGATATCTTGTCTTTGGGTTACACAAGAGATATTTCTGTTGTCAATAGAAGTAGAGAACACATCAAAAAAAAAAAAAACTAAGACAGATATACCATGTTTGTATGCATATGTGTGTATGTGTGTGTATTAATATATATGTATGCATAATATATATATATATATTTATACATATATACATATATATTTATATATATATATACATACATATATATATACATATATATATGCATATGTATATATATATATATATATATATATATATATATGCATATGTATATATATACACATGTATATATATATTGATATATGTCAAATATATATGCATGCATATATATATTAAACATATATGAATATGTACATATATATGTATATATAGAAATATATATATATATATATATACACATATTTAAGTATATATATTGATATATATCCCAAATATATGTGTATATATATATATATATATATATATATATATATATATATGCATATGTGGGTATATGTATATGACTCAATTATGATATTTGAGTGCACATTTCAAGAAGACGTTTGTGGCATACGTCATTGTACAAGCATATGTGTTAAAAAAATGAAAAAAAAAAATAATAATAAATAAATAAATGCAAAAAGAAACAATCTGTATATCTCAACAAAGATCTAAATTTGATGTCAATTTGACAGCAAGCTAATCTTGGGATTCTATTTCTAGTTGGGATGGTTAGTACTATTCACTCCTTTATTTTTTCAACATACACACATACAAAAGCACAAACGTATACATAGGTAATAATAGATCACTCTCTCACTTTCTTCATGTGCATGTGTGAATGTGTGCGTGTAGTGCATGTGTGCGTGTAGTGCATGTGTGTGTGTGTGTATACATATATGTATTAAGAAATAAAGATGATCAATGTCGTCGTCGTTTAACGTCCGTTCTCCATGCTAGCATGGGTTGGACGGTTCGACCGGGTTTCTGGGAAGCCAGAAGGCTGCACCAGGCTCCAGTCTAATTTGGCAATGTTTCTACAGCTGGATGCCCTCCTAACGCCAACCACTCCGTGAGTGTAGTTGCTTTTTACGTGCCACCTGCACAGGTGCCAGGCGGGGCTGGCAACGGCCACGGTCAGATTGTGTATTTTATGTGCCACCGGCACGGAAGCCAGTCGAGGCGGTGCTGGCATCGGCCACGTAATAATAAATAATTATTAACTTCCTATCTCCATTTTCTTTACTTTTAACTGGATATAATGTGTATATTTTATATCATCATTATTATTGTTTAACGTCCGTTCTCCATGCTAGCATGGGTTGGACGGTTCGACCGGGGATCTGGGAAGCCAGAAGGCTGCACCAGGCTCCAGTCTTATCTGGCAATGTTTCTATAGCTGGATGCCCTTCCTAACACCAACCAGTCCGTGAGTGTAGTGGGTGCTTTTTGCATGCCATATATATATATACACTCATATATTCATATCTATTCATGTGTGTGTATGTATGTATGTATGTACTTATATGTATGCATATATAGATAATGAAAATCAGTTAACTTCATAACTATAACTGCTGGGAAACTCTAAATACTGTGAGTGCTTCATGCTTGTATAAGTTTGATATATATAATGTACATGTATAAATATGAATATATATCTATCTATTTGCATGTATATGTATATAAAGTACACACACACACATATATATATATATATGTTGTGGTGCACCTGAGCACTGTATACAATAATTTCATTATTATTATGATATATATATATATACATATATATATATATACATATACACACATATATATATATACATATACACACATATATTTATATCTATATTATTCAAGTTTAAAAAGTCCTTCTTGAATTGGTTGAATGATGGGTTTTACAGGACATTTCTGGTATTATTTAGTCCATGCTTACATTTAACTATTTGCGTATAGTTATCCATCTATATTTACACAAATAAATATAGGCTATTTGCTTGTTTAGCTTTTTTTTCTTCAATGCAAGGTTTTTGAAGCAGGATTTTTATGACCAGAAGCTTTTCCTTTTTCCAGCTTTTATCTGTTCAGTTAATAAAGAATTCCTGAGAAGCTTTGTAGTTCAGAGCTAGAGGTTGTTGGGTTGATAGGAAATTTCAAGAAATGTCACTGTGAGCAGCCTAGTCACAAATGATGACATGACATATTGCTTTGAAGTATACTGTGTTTTTTTACACTATACATCTCTAAAGGAATCTCTACCAGTTGAAATGCCATCGCTAGAAGTGTTCAACAACAAACATATGTCATGTAACAATGATTACTATTTCACTATTGAGCTGGTTTTAACACAAAATTTGAATGTATATATGTGTATATATATATATATATATATATATATATAGATAGATAGATAGATACATACATACATACATACATACATACATACATACATACACATACATACAATGGGCTTCTTTCAGTTTCCCTCAATCAGATCTACTCATAAGGCTTTAGTCAGTCCAAGATACCACTCAGTGGACTGAACCTGGAATAATGTGGCTAGGAAGCAAACATCTTAACCACTCAGTCATGCCTGTGTATATATATATATTACTATATATATATATATATATATATATACATACACACACACATATATATATACATATATATATATGCTCCTTTACACAACATGGGCTCAACTCCCCTTCCCTCTTCATCTGACTCCCCTCCTCTCCTCTCTTGCCCTGACACCTACTTCCTCTCTTTACTCCTACCCAGCTTCTCCCTTCATTGATACTCCCTCCTTCCACACCCACTCCACACATCTCACTTCCACATACCCCACCCTTACCTCCACCTCCACATCCTCGCCGCCAAACCCACACCCCACCCTCACATCCCCACACATCTCACACCACATTACACACCCCCACATCACTCCACAAACACTAGCACTGACCACTTCCCAGCACCCCCACACCATCATCCACACACACATACATTAGATGCACACACGCACACATTCACATGTCAAAGTCATCAGCCCCTATCCCCCCACACACACACTCTCTCATACACTCACGTTTTGGGATCACCAGTACTTTATTATCTCCCCCTTCTTCCTAGCTCTCCTGTCCAACTGTTTTTTTCCAGCCAGTCACCATGATTGACTGCTAAATCCACACGTTTTCTTTTTTTTCATTCTCTCCTTGTTTATTTCCTCATGTTCCTTTCTGCTGAAGAGCATAGGCTCGAAACATAAATGACTTTCTCATCTTCCCAAACATCAGGCTAATACACCTGCTTGCTGTTTATACACCTGTCTTTATTTTCTGTTTTTCTGTAAATTTCAGCTATATATATACACATACATAAACTAACATACACACACATGAGTGTGAGTGTGCATGAGAAGGACATGGGATGAGGAAGGACATATAAGTATTATTCATACATCATTGTCAGCTGTCTGTTATAGGGGGATGTTGACTGTCCATTCGGTTCTCTGAACAAATTCCCTTTCGACAGTAAGGTAGTTGGCACTAATCGCCTCACCCCACCAGACTTCCTCTCTGGGCTTCCATGCCAATTACCAAGGGGTGTGGAAGAGTACAGCAAGCATGGCCTAAAATGAGGCATCCTGCAGTAGAAGCTTATTTGCTAGTTAAACCCCACCAACCATTGTCTGATGATACTGATCTTCCACTTGGCCGCAATAAACTTCAAACTGGTCTAGGACTCTCCCACCTTGGTTGGTTATCCAACCTTCTACTACTGCCATCTTCACCATATTTCTGGCACAGGAGGCTAAGGGGTTGCTAGCATTTACCCAAGGTGCCACCCCAGTCCACACACAGAAGGGGCTACTTTAACAGCCTGTCATTTATGTAAGTGCTGTACTGTATTGCATACTAAAAATGTATAGGTATGTATTTGATAACTCACAATTCACAGTTCATACATTACTAGTGTACATGGCCAAAATACTAAATACTTACTGCCCCAGTCCATCAAGAAGTAAAGTGGTACCATAGGATAATATGTCTTGCAGCTTAAAAGGTAACATGTACTATATAATTGATGGATGTTTTCTTACTTAGTAGAACTGAGTGTTAAGTTCTGGTTCAAGACCTTTAATCACAGTCAGAATTTCAGATATTACTGCTGTCAGTATGTTGTACTCCTGTGTAAAACATCAAAGTCAACTTGCTCCAGTTTGCATTAGTGAACAATTTCATTCCAACTTTATGGTTGAACAGAGAGAGCAGTAATCAATTTCCTTTTTCTTTTTTTCTTTCTTTTTTTTTTTAGTTTTTGACTTTACTCTCTTTCAACTATTTACTTTAAACAGAGTTTATTTTTGTAATCTGACAATCAAATTGTCTGTAAATCAGATGTTTCTTTCTGTTGCAAGCTATTCAGTGAGTCAAAGTAAAACCTTTTAATCACAGCTCTAAAGAATATGTGATTGAATGGCATATTCTGTTATTAATTAATCTTTGATGTGTATTTGTGTCATGTCTTTTCCAAACATAAATTCTATTGCTCTTACAATTCCTTCTTATCTTCTTCCAGCTCAAAGTATCTGATTCTTCAACACGATGATCTTTGTAGCTATTATTGTTGTTGTTGTTCAAAAGCAGGTCTTTGTGTAAACCCATAATCAAAGACATTCCAGCCATAACCATCTCGTCTTGTAAGAGAGGTATAAATTACTCTGAATTATCTAGTGTGTACTTTTCTTTCCAAAGATGGTAGGTTGTGACTTGAGACAAATTTAGGTGTTATCTTTTTTTTTAATATGCATTTTTGTTGCAGGTGGATAACTTCAGTCAGACCTTTGAAATCATACTCAGTATATAATGTAGAGCATAATAATATTTTTGTGACTGACCATTATGTCATTATATAAGTGTTGTGCTTACATGTCCAGCTGCACCCCCAGTTTCATCTCCCTATCACTTACTTCCATCAGTCTTCTAACTACTACATTATTCTGCTGTTGTATTTAAATGAAAGCAGAACTGCATATATCATCATTTCTTTCTGTACTAAGTTAATTCTTCCTCTCTCCTGAACCATTTTGTTTAGCCAGCCAAAACCCTCATTCTTAACATCATCTCTTCCCACACATATTTTTCATTGATCACACTTTATGTGCTGCCAGTCACCACTTTCTCTCCTTTAGCCATTTCCTATTGCCACCCACTCCTTATACTTACCACCTTCTCATATCTACTATTAATCACACCCCACCTTAATATATATACAGTTACAACCACACACACACACTCACATAACACACATACACATATCCTTCTGTAACTACTATTAAATTCTAAGATTACTGTCCACATTCCTTGATACTAACATGAATCCATGGTAATAAGTGGCATTGTATATGTTATATATATTGCATATATATATATGTATATTTCCACATATACACACACACATATATACATACATATACATACACATATAGATATATTATGCATGTATATGTTTGTGTCTATATATATATATATATATATAATGTATGTATTTATGTGTATGTATGTATATATATATGTATATATATATATATATATATATATGTATATGTATACAGAGAGAGAGGGAGGGAGGATTACATTATACAGAACAGCTTACTCTTCAGTCTTCATGTGTCTTTTCCTTTTTGATGGCTTGAATTAACTAGGTAAATTTGATCCGTACAGCCATGCATACTCTGAATGCAAAGCATCATTTTTCTTGCTTTTGTTAGAAATTATTCTGAGTTAAGAAATATATTGCATTTGTACATACACCAAAAGTGTATGTAAAAATAGCACAATTTTCCTCCTGATTGAATGTATTCAGTTATATGATAAGTTACAGATCAATAAAAGGCACAAGGTTAGTTCAAACCAAGGATTAGTTAACCTCAAGTCCACATCACTGGCACAGAGCAAATTTTTTTTTTTTTTCTTTTGTAACACTTCAAACCTGTACATCACCAACAAACAGTGAATAGACGAGAGAAGTAAAATCTTAACTACTAGCTGATACTGACACACTTGTACTTTTCCTCCATTTTTTTTTTTTTTTAAAATTTTTATTTCATAGGTTATTGTCTTTTTTCTTCATAACTTGTCGCTTTAACAGGTTCTGAAATGAAAACATATATTTAAACACACATGCAATATATATATAAATATATATATATAGGCGCAGGAGTGGCTGTGTGGTAAGTAGCTTGCTAATCAGCCACATGGTTCTGGGTTAAGTCCCACTGCGTGGCATCTTGGGCAAGTGTCTTCTGCTATAGCCCCAGGCCGACCAATGCCTTGTCAGTGGATTTGGTAGACGGAAACTGAAAGAAGCCTGTCGTATATATGTGTATATATGTGTATGTGTGTGTGTTTGTCCCCTTAGCATTGCTTGACAACTGATGCTGGTGTGTTTATGTCCCCATAACTTAGCGGTTCAGCAAAAGAGACCGATAGAATAAGTACTGGGCTTACAAAGAATAAGTCCCGGGGTCGATTTGCTCGACTTAAGGCGATGCTCCAGCATGGCCGCAGTCAAATGACTGAAACAAGTAAAAGAGAGATATATATTATATATTATATATATATGTATATATATATATATATATATGTATATTATATATATATATATATATGTATGTATATTATATGTATTATATATATGTATATATATTATATATATTATATATATGTATATATATTATATATTATATATATTATATATATATATACATGTATTATCATCATCGTTTAGCGTCCGCTTTCCATGCTAGCATGGGTTGGACGGTTCAACTGGGGTCTGGGAAGCCAGAAGGCTGCACCAGGCCCAGTCTGATCTGGCAATGTTTCTACGGCTGGATGCCCTTCCTAACGCCAACCACTCCATGAGTGTAGTTGGTGCTTTTTACGTGCCACCGGCACAGGTGCCAGGCGAGGCTGGCAACGGCATATATGTATATATATATGTATAAACATACACACACATATATGTGTATGTAGATATGTGTGTGTATGTGTGTGTGTATCTGCTCAGGGTCTCCAACACATGCCAGCATGGAAAAAGGATGTTTGGTGATGATGATCATGACAGCGACGATGATGACAACGACAATGATGGCATGTGTGCGTGCATGCGTATTCTTTGATATTTATGTACTTACATTCTTTTTCATGGAGTTGAAGCTGGTCATTGAGAAAGTGACAAGACTTTTTGAGCTAAGACAGTTCCTGCAGTTTGTAAATATCTAATAGATTTAGTGTGCATATATTTAGGTGTATGCACTTGCACTAACATTCTGTGTATGTACATACCTGTTATATATGCACATGTCTTTGTGATATTTTTATATGTGCACTTTTCTGAAAATCATGGAGTTACAAGCAATGACATGGTTGTCGTTTTCTTGCCAACATATTGTCTGATGGTTTTGCACTTTTGAAGACAGTGTGTGGAATAAGAAATTCTTTATATGTAAAACGGGTAAGGGTTAATGACAAAATGCACATCTACCTTTAAAACAACTCCTTATTAATGTATGCCCCTAACCCATGCAGGCATGGAAAAAATAGCCGTAACAAATGAATATTCTACATGTGAAGATAAAAGAAGATAAAATAGTTATTAGAAAATTAATGAGCTGGCAGAAATATTAGCATGCCGGGCGAAATGCTTACCAGTATTTCGTCTGCCACTACATGTTCTGAGTTCAACTTCCACCACGGTCAACTTTGCTTTTCATCCTTTCGGAGTCGATAAATTAAGTACCAGTTACGCACTGGGGTAGATGTAATTGACTTAATCCCTTTGTCTGTCCTTGTCTATTCCCTCTATGTTTAGCCCCTTGTGGGCAATAAAAAAATAAGAAGACAAACTTCTTCATTTTCAAATGTGTTATTATCCTTGTATGGGGTACAAAAATGAATCAAACATTTCATAGGGGTGCAGAGCATGAAAATATTTTGAAACCCTTGCTCTAATTTATAATATCATCATTATCAGCATCATTCAACATCCATGTTCCGTGCTGGCATAGGTTAAACATCAAGCAACAGCTGGACTTACTGATATGGATTGAACTTGCTGGCATAGATTATGCAAGTCACTTGATCAGCAAATAGCAATAGCTAAGTATACTTAAATCAAACCCTACTGACTTAAAAAATGAAGTGACTGTATATAATGTCACCTTCTCTTTTACTTGTTTCAGTCATTTGACTGTGGCCATGCTGGAGCACCACCTGGAGTCAAGCAACTCGACTCAGGACTTATTCTTTGTAAGCTTAGTACTTATTCTATCAGTCTCTTTTGCCGAACCGCTAAGTTACGGGGGACGTAAACACACCACCATCAGTTCTCAAGTGATGCTGGGGGACAAACACATACACACAAACATATACACACACATACATATATATACATATATACAACGGGCTTCTTTCAGTTTCCGTCTACCAAATCCACTCACAAGGCTTTGGATGGCCTGAGCCTATAGTAGAAGATACTTGCCCAAGGTGCCACACAGTGGGACTGAACCCAGAACCATGTGGTTGGTAAGCAAGCTACTTACCACACAGCCACTCCTGTGCCTACCACACAGCCACACACTAGTAAAAACACAACAGTTGTATTGCATTTGATCATGGATCTGGTTGATCAGAGTTTACACATTTTTGTTTGTAATGTCACCACTTACAGTAACTTCACCTTTTAGATTAGCGATCCTTAAAGTGAATGCAACTGTCTTTTCTGTGGAGGTGGTGAGCAGCTATCTTCACGATCATGACAAATTTAGAGTTTTCATGCACTGGAGATTATATCAATATCATGAAATAAACAGAGAAAGGAGATGCTACAAATATACATAACAAAAAATTTCTGAGAATGTAACCATACTTGGAGACATGACAATTCATGCAGACAGGCAAATTAAGGTTAATTGCACTGATATTTTTGTCAAAGACAATCAGGAATAGAAATATTTGCTAACTGATGTGTCAATTCCAACAGAAGACATTTTATCTCTAAAAGAAATTGAGAAATTCACCAAATATAAAGAACTGGAAATAGCCATAACCAGAGTGTGGGAACTGAAAATCGAAATGGTTAATGTAAAAGTATATGCTATTGGAAATATGATTTTAAAGAAAAATATGATATAATCACATAACAAAAATACACAGAAAGTAGCATTATTAGGCACTTTAAACATATTATGTATAGTACTTACCCTTCAACAAGAAAATAGAAAACAAAATACTGCATATACAGAGCTATACTTGGTTGCATAGTGAAAGCACAATAGAAATATAACTGAGAAATGAAATATGATTTCTAACAAAGGCACGGGCCACAAATTTGGGGGAAAGGAATATAATTGATCACATTGATCCCAGCACTTAATGACGGCAAACAGAAATAGCTATTTATTTGTCCTTTCTCTTAAAAATAAAATTTACATGAAAAATTTGAGCTTCCTCTCTTTTATTACATCATTTTATAGCTTTATATATAAACAAAAGTGTTCTTTTATGACATTAATAGTTGAGTTTTTCTTATCTTGCTTATATAATCAGTGCTAATAAATTAAATAATAATTGAAATTAATGCAAGGAGATATTCTTACATGAACAGTGTTTCTCATGAATAACTTTAAATATTGATAAAAAAAAAAATCCAAAGAATTTTTTTAAAAATGTTATATAAAGTAAATAAAAAAAGAAAATGCTTTGTTCTTTTCTTTAAAATAGGAAAAAAAAAAAAAACATTGCACAAAATAATATAAGATAAAATATGAAATAAAAGAAAATTACACAGGAAGAAAATTTTTGCTTTTCCAAAGTATCTATTGTAATATCATGCTTGCAGACAATACTCAATATGTGAATAATTCCTTGACTCTTTATTCCAGACTAAAAGAATATTCCCTGGTGGTACTGCAGTCATATTAATGTAGCTATGAATCTCAAATTCAGAAGTAAAAAGAAAAAAAATGTTTAACTGAAATAATAATAATAATAATAATAATAATAATAATAATAATAATAATGGTGATGATGATGATGATGCTGATGATAAAAACTACAACAAAAAGCAATACACTAATAATTACAATAATAAAAATGATAAAAATAATGATTTCAAAATAATTAATAATAATAATAATAATAATAATAATAATAATAGTGAGAAAAGAAACTCTTGATGTATTTCTCAAACCAATGAATAATAAAGATAATAATAATAATAGTACTACTACTACTACTAATAATAATAATAACAACAACAATGATAATAATAATAATGATAATAATAATAATAATAATAATATAATAATAATAATAATAATAATAATAATTTTTCACTCTTTCAGAAGTCTGATTATAATGGTTATCAGAATTCGATCTATTAATAGTGTGAATATATTAATATTATTTAATATTCCTTCTTTCCTACCTGCTTTCCCTCCTTGTTATTTCTCTCTGTCCACATTTCAATTTTCATTTGCTGTTTCTACTTCCAATCACCCTGTAATGTTCTTTGATCTTTCCCTTTATTTCTTTTTCCTCTCTGCCCCATCACTACCTCACCCCACCCCACCCATTTTATTTCTATCGTAATATCTTTCTCACACTTGTTTTCCCATCTCTCTGTCTGTCTGTCTCTCTCTCTCTCTCTCACTGTTATCCTTCATTCATTCTTTCTTTCATGCTCTCTATTTCCTTCCTTCATTCCAACTCTTTTTCTTTCTCCACACACACATCTGATTTTTCTTTTTTTTATCTTTTTTTCTCATTTTCTGTCTCTGTCTGTCTGACACACTCTCTCTCTCTCTCTCTCTCTCTCCAAGGAATTGGAATTAATTACATTCTCACTTTATACCAGTTCCAGTAAATTCTGGTCAATTAGTGTTGGACATTCTGAAATGGTGTTCTATGGCTGTCACTATTTGGTGATAGTAGCAATATCAACTACCATGTCTGGTCAGTCAGATGATACATAATGAAATATAAACTAACATACTGAGAATTGCAAGAACTATTACTTACTGTGATATATCAGGCATTGCCTATGACCTTTCATGATTATATTTCTAATGAAATACACAACACATTGTTTTTTATTTTGTTTTTAATTAAATTTGAAACACACACATGGGAAATTTGGCCTGGGGACTATTGCTGCAGCTACCAATAGTTGCCAGAGTAAGAGAGGGAGAGAGAGTTTACAGAGATATAGAAGAGAGAGTGAAGATTCCATATAAGAGGGGGAACCACTTCTGGTTTTATAAATTTGAAATGAATTAAGAATTTTGAGGAGTTTAGTAAAATATCCAACCTTTCTAAGGTGAATTGGATCTTTTCTATTTGGCTGTCAAGGTCAATTTCGATTCAAATTGATTTCATATTCAGTGTAATTATAGGCTAATCAATACCAGGAAAATCGTTTTCTCCATAAATCAATAAATAAAGAGTCATTAGCTATTAAAGTTTGAAAATTTTAGGTAATTTTAGCTAATCATAAGCCACAGACATATTCATACCTGTTTCATAGTGACAAGCCCCAAACATGAGAATTCTTTTGTCTGTGAGAAAGCATGTGTTGACAAATATATTGAAACCACTTGCTGATGCTGTATTCTACTGCTTTTCAGGTGGGTACCACCTGAAAAGTTTACTGATCTGTTTGATTTTGTTTTTAGATAAATCTTTTAAGTTTGTGCTATAACTTTCTTATTTTGAGAAATATTTAATTTGTAATGTGCTATTCATCGCATTAAATGCATATTGAAGGCTTAAAACTACAAAAGACGTGTTGTTTGCTAATAACCTGCATGTAGAGTACAAATATTGACAACACGTGCTATTTTCAGGATGTTGACAAAATGTGCAGTCCTGCACAAAAATGACAGCTTCCAAATCTTGTTTTCTGATTGGGTGAAAATGATTAAACTTGAAACCTCTATAACTTTCTTAACAGAATATTTCTGAAAAAAGTGAAATAACTCCAACAATTCAGCTT
>NC_043000.1:49636414-49641414 GCF_006345805.1 Octopus sinensis
AGTTGGTAAGCAAGCTACTTACCACACAGCCACTGCAGCACCTAAGAAATAAAAACAAAACACTAACAGCACATGAGTACTTACATTGCAAGAGTTTATATATATATTAGGAAAAATATACAGGGTAGGACAATTATAGAAATTTTTCTACCAGTGGCCTAGCATGGAGAAAATAGTCAAAAGACTATATATTATTCATATAAATTTAGTGTACATTTAAACATATAAATGATACCCTGACAGGACACCTAACATACTAGAAGGACCAGTCAAAATCCAAACCACGGTTAGGGGTAATTTGAAGGGAATGAAAAATAAAACATTCACCATATTTTCTTACCAGACCATGATTTCAAACTTTAATTAGCAAATAAAATTATTTGCTAGGTGAAGTTCTCATTAGTGGGTACATCAAAGATTAACATATAATTATGAGGCAAAATAGGCCATGTCTCATCTTTATATATTATACATGATGATGATAACAAAACAAATACTGGTTTCAAATTTTGGTACAAGGCCAGGAATTGCAGGAGTTGGGGTAAGTCAATAACCTAATGCTTGACTGGTTACTATTTCATCGACCCTGAAAGGATGAAAGGCAAAGCTGACCTAGCAGAATTTGAACTCTGAATATAAAGACAGATGAAAAGAAAAAAAATGCAAGCATAACCAGCAATAACTCAAAGTGACCAATGGTTTATATATGAATAACATAGACAAATACATGTATATCAAATGCTGTACAACAGTTAAGTAGTTTTAACTGTTTAAGTAACAGCTGCTGTACATTCTAGGGATGCAATGCTGTTTTGCCAAAAACTTCCCTCTTGCCATATAAAAAAATTACTCTAACAACATTTTTTTTTAATCAGCTAAAAGCGATTTTTAAAAAATGAGGAGATTCTTAATATCAAAGAACTATGACTCAGAAAGTAAAAGTATGTTTTTTTTTTCCTATGAAATTTACAAAATCAATGTCTCTATAGAGAGCAGTGTTTCTAGTGTGATTAGAAGTAAATTGAACCTAATCAGGATCAAAGATATTTGCTTTAACCTGATTGATTCCTAGAACTAACACTATGATTTGAGCTTTTACACTGATGCAAGAATTTTTTTACACTTGAAAGATTCTGGCATCAAAATATTTGCAATACAACTCTGCTATAGTAGACGTCATCAGAGAAGTAGTCAGCAAGTTATGCTGATGTAAAGAAACTGGTTCGAAACTACAATACTCTTTTACTTTTACGGAAATGTACTTGCATAGCAAGTGACTTGATCTGAGATCGTGTGCTGGAACGAAAACAATTGCAGCATGGAAGGTGTTTATAAGCCATTTAAGAAACACACAAAACCATTAGATTCACTTCAACGTTTAAATTTGATTTGTCAAAATGTTTTCGTTTTTTGAGACCGTGACCTGTTCACTGACAAAGCTTTATTTTTCATTATCATTTATTAATGCCCATAGTTCCACATTGTGAAGGCACATGGCTCAGTGGTTAGAGCATCGAGCTTACGATCGTGAGGTTGTAAGCTCGAATCCTGGACCGGGCTGCGTGCTGTGTTCTTGAGCAAGACACTTTATTTCATGTTGCTCCAGTTCACTCAGCTGTAGAAATGAGTTGCGACATCACAGGTGCCAAGCTGTATCGGCCATTGCCTTTCTCTTGGATAACACTGGTGGCATGGAGAGGGGAGACCGATATGCATGGGTGACTGTTGGTCTTCCATAAACAACCTTGCCCGGACTTGTGCCTGGGAGGGTAACTTTCTAGGTGCAATCCCATGGTCTGTGTCATGACCGATGGGGGTCTCAGTTCCACATTTGCATAAGCTGGAAGTAATTTATTGAGATAAATAGATTATAGTAAGGTGTCCTTTCTGTCATCAACTCTCATCTATTTCCAAGCAAGATTTTATTTTTAATTTTCATGGCTGGACATGTTTCCACAGAAGACTAGAAAAAAAAGACACCGTTTGTATGATGATGATGCTTGTTTACAACTGACATGTGATGTCAAGACAAAGAAACACAAACAATTTCACACATACACACATGCATACACACACACAAACACACATGTGCACACGCACACACGCACACACACACAATTGGTTTCTTATAGTTTCTGTCTATCAAAGCCACTCACAAGGATTTGATCAGTCCAGGTCTGTTGCAGAAGACACTTAGTCAGACAAAGTGCCATGAGTGAAAATGAACCTAAGACCATGAGATTCATAAACAAACTTAATTACACAGTGCTGCTCTTCCACAATTATAAATATATTTCTCTGGCTCACCTGCTCATACAATCTTCTACTGCATGTTGGGTTGCACCGTATGGTATTCAGCTAGGCTGATGTGTAGTATAACTGGAAAAAACAAATCTGTGAGTTGAGGCATGTCATTAGCTCATTACTTGTCACCACCACCACCTTCATCATCACCATAATCATCATCATCATCATCACCACTTAATGTCTATGTTCTATGCTGATATGGGCTGGGCAGTTTAACAAAGTTCCCATGGGTCCAATGACTGCATTGTGCTACACTGTATGCTTTGGCATGGTTTCTATGTCTACTTGCACTTTCTAATGCAAACCACTTTACAGTGTATACTGGATGCACTATTGGGGTCACCACGCAGCTCACAAACCTATTAAATCCAAGGAAATAGGGGATGCATCTTTATGGTAGATGGAGGTTAAAGTATGAGAGAAGAGGTTGAGGCAGAGCAGGTTCATACTGTTAAGAAGCTACATCCAGGAGAGAGAATGAGAACAAATTGATGGTACCTCCAAAGAGATAAATGATAAATAGTAATGATGATGATGTGTCCAGGCAGCATCTCAAGATACAAGGTGAGTAGTAGTGGATGGGGGTTTGCAAGAATGGATACGAGGGGGAAGTCAGGGGGAAATTGGAGAGAGGGAGGTTGTAAAGGATAGGAAGATTATTATCAATGAATCACTTAAACAAAAATACAAAGCAGCATTGAACCCTAACTTATATCAAAAACAATATAGATTTATGGGATACATTGTATATAACTCCTAATTATTTTTTCATGTTTTAATAATTCAGTTCATTACAATAAGCCTCCCAGTACTTGAATGCTTAAATTTTCTGTACAGTTAAATGATGACTACTGATAGCAAAATCTTGTGTAGATGCTTTTATTCTTTTGGTAATTCTTCATAAGAATATTTGTACCCATGGTTCTGCTTTGAAATCATTTCCCCTCCTTTTCTGAAAGGACAATCATAATGATTCATTATCGGAGATATTATCTCTAATTCAGATGTGCTGTGCCTCCAGCTTCAGTTTTGTGTTAGTATTCATTGTAGTTCAGTATATAATGCGTTATTGAAGTATGACTTTCAAGCTGCTGGCTATGCAGATGATCACAGAAGCTTTTCAAATGTTCTCATCCTTATTTAAATATGATGTGCTATGTAGCAGATTACTAGAAAGTCTTATTAAAGTTCAATGGTTGATCTCTTTGAGCTTAAACACTTGAAAATAAAACTGAAATAGCCACATACTTTAATAAGTGTTTTCATATATACTTCAGATCTAGTTGGATCTTGAATAAATGTTTTCATACATACTTGCAGATCCAGATGGCAATTCTTAGAGAGTATGTTTGTTATGAAAATATTGAGTTGGAGCTGAGTTCTTAGGTGAAAGACTGTGAAAAACTGTGATTAATCAATTGATATGACTAAAGAATTACAAAAGAACAATCCATCCCATCCCAGTAATAGATGAGCTTCTAAATGAGAGAACTGAATTTAAATAGTCCAAAGAATTTAAATAAACATGCTATCTTAGCCTCACAATGAAAAGTAAAATACAGGTTTTATCATGTGGGTAAAAATATGGGACTGATGTTCTTGGGATCCTCATCTATAGACAAGTATACTTTCTCTGATGAAGGTCTAAGAAGTATTAACAACTAATCAGATTAATTTTCACAACAAGGCTAAAATTGCATATTTATTAAAAACAAAAAAAGTATATTTTACATTACATTTTAAAGTGTTTAAAAATGCTGTGTATTACACTATGAATTAAATACATAATCCTTGCTGACATAGTATGCACTGCTATGCAAATTACTCTGGTCATTTGAGATGGCTTCAAATTTCTATGAATTAATTAGAGATATAAGCTACTACTCACTCGTTTGACAGAATAATGGATGTTTTTCTCTCTCAAAGAAAGACTTAAGAAAGCTTGAAACTAGTCAGAACAAACACATTTATTTTTTTGTTATCTCAGAGCGATAAAACCTATAATGTAATCATTTTGCTTATGGTGAGATTACAATCATATTATAATTTTTTGAAACTCAAAATAACTTATATTTCAAATTGTCAAAAAATGCACTGTATTGCATAATGAATTTACACATCTAAAGATGTTCCATTATTAGTGCCAGTTCACTGCCTTTTGTTAAGTTAATATTGATTTCTGTCAGAGGCAAAAGTTCTCAAATTTTATGAGCTTGGTATAGTTGATTAAATTGCTCAAGTACTTGACTGGCAATTTTATCAAATTAATCTCAGATGGCTGACAGGCTTTGAATTCAGACTGCAAAGGGTCATAAAATTTTGTCCAATGCTGTGATGATTTTACCAATCTGCCCCAATTAAAACTGAATTCATACATTAGAACAAAGCTATGAATTTGTAGGTGAGGATCAATTTAGTTCAATTAGTATTTAATCAACCCTGGTGAGATAAAATACAATGCCAGCTACTAACAAGATTTGAACTCAAAACATAGAAGGGTGAAGCTAAATAGTGGAATATAATTAGTAAGATACTCTATCATTTCTGTCAAGTATTTTAGAATCCATTTAGACATTCATTTAAAACTCAAATGCCATGTAGAGTAGAGAAAATTGCTATCTGTTTCTCATAAAAATCTCAAGCAATTGTAGATTCTTTCACTTTTTTCTTCTACTTTAGACTGAAATTCTTCT
>NC_043000.1:49646414-49648914 GCF_006345805.1 Octopus sinensis
TGGGAGATTTATGATCAAAGGTGCTCCTGTCAAGATCAAACTGTCTTTTTAGTAGTATCTAGAACTACATTATGTAAAATACCCCTTCTTTCTTCAAAGCAATACAGTGTAATTTTAGGAAAATCCAGATGCTATATAGTGGCTTCCATGTTGATGTTTCCATGGACACAGGCATGATTAATTAACCTTGCTTCCCAGCCATGTGATTCTGGATTTTGAGCCTTGAGCAAGCATCTCCTAACATTGCTTTTGGCTTTGGTTGATTAATGTTTGGTGATTTAAGCTTGATGTTGCTGTAGTTTGTTTAATCCCAGGTCACTCATGGTTTATAATATTTATGATAATAAGTATTCCTGCCACAACTATCATGTCTTTTATCTCTATGTGTTAGGAACGCCAAACCACATCAACTGATTACCTGATATGTTCCTTTAAGCCAGTAGGGTGTGATTTGAGGAAGGATTGTGTACTATTTCTCAGAGATCAGGCAATCATCAAGAACCCTACTCATTAAATTCATTATACATCTATAATTATACATCTATGTATATATATGTGTGTGTATGTGTATATATATATTTATATATATATACATACATACATATATACATATATATATATAGAGAGAGAGAGAAAGAGATATGCACATACACATATATACACACACTCATACATATACATATATACATATATACACATACATATGTATATACATATAAATATATATAAATATGTAAATGCATATACATATGTATATATATATATATTTATATATATACATATGTATATACATATATATATAAATATATACACATATATATAAATATGTGTATACATATATATATGCATATCTGTGTATATATATATATATATATGTATATACACGTATATAATGTAGATATACATATTCATATATATTCATATATATATATATACACACAAGCAAACACATATATACACATATATGTACATATGCATATACATAGATATACACATGTATATATACATATATATGAATATAAATATATGCATATATATATATATATATATATATATATTTGTGTGTGTACATATATATATATATGTATGTGTGTGAGAGAGAGAGAGAGAGTGTGTGTGTATGTGAGCATAAATATATATAAATAGATGTAAATATATGTATGTGTATATCATTTGCCAATGTACACTGGCAAAAGATACACACATCACTGAGAAAATCAATACAACCAGTGCATTCAAACAAAAATATCTTGCCGTATTTATTCCGCCTCAGCTGTGCAGACACTTCCTTGCCATTCTTACCATAGGAAATGCAATGAACCAGTGATTGCCCCTATGGAAAGTTATAACTAACGACGCTATTGTTCACTATATGCATGATACAAAAATGCAAAATAAATGAATAAAATATGCAGAAGCTTTGTCATTATCACATGTTGTTTTATGAATTGATAGATGAGATCTGAGAGGATAGATAACCAAATCAACAGAGTAACAGACAAAGTGAAAAAGTAGGTGGTCAATCGATATCTCACTGGTAACACAATGTTACTTTCTTGCCCAGAGTACTTAGTTCTTAAATGGTATGGGCTACCTATCTGTAAATAGGTACCACAAAGACGTAACAATTTACTAAAATATGTAGTAGCACTATTATAAAATTAGCATGTGTTTCGTAAGCTTTCAGAACAGACAAACTTTTACTAAGAATGTAATTCGCTAATACCAACATGTCTGGATTTGTATACACTAAATGGAGGGGAAATATTTGGTGATAGAACTATGATACAATGTCTTGAAGAACTGATCTGTTGTATGTGTTGTTGTTGTTGTTGTTAAGCAACAAGACGGGTAAGGGTGATTAGGTGATGGTCTAGGGCTTAGGGGCGGGAGACCCCAGACCTTAGCAAAAAAAAAACTTTGGTCGTCTTGTTGTAGTTGAGAGCTCTTCATTGACACCCGGCACCACTGGGAGGTGGCCCTCGAAGTTGCTGGAAATGGAGATCTCCAGGTTCAAATTCTTGAACGGCTGTTGTATGTGTTGTTGTGTAGCTTCAAAAGAAGCATGATGGAGCAGATTTATATTCAAAGACACTCCAACCATGACCATCCTCTTTGTCTGTCAAGCAGAGTGTAGCAAGCTAGCATTACACAATGTAGTTTCTCGACAAGTTTGGTTGCTACTTTCAGCAGATCAAACAACTATACAGAAGCTCCCTGATAAGTTCCAGTTAAATACGTTTTGATCAACAATGATAATTTTTCTTATGATTATTTTCAAAAGGATGATGACAAGGTTTTTTTTCCCTCTTTAATTTTTATTTATTTATTTGTTTATTTTTGTTTTCATTTTATTTTTCTCAAATTAAAATTTTTTGAAATTCATAGAAAAAAAAAAGTGTTTTCATTAATCGAAATTAGGGAGTGGAAATCTGAAATCGAAATTTGAACTCAAATTGAAATTCAAATAAATCAATTGCCAGTTGTTGAGTTGTTAATT
>NC_043000.1:49653914-49663914 GCF_006345805.1 Octopus sinensis
ACTCAGACATTTGGAATAGAAATGCAAATATTCTATCCCTTGCTCTCTGCTGCTTACCATTACTTCTAACACCATCGCCATCATCTTGGAATGATGAAAGTTTAGTACTGAAAACATCTCCCAGAAAGTAAAATGTCTCAATTCAGATAAAGAATCAAAGAAATGGGACTATTTAAAGGAGAAAAGAAGGAGGAAAAAAATGGTAAAAAACTGCATCAAAGGAGAGGAAGGAGTGAGAGAGTGAGTGAGTGAGAGAAAGGGGTAGAGAGAGGGAGAGAAAGAGGATAAAATTACCAGTAAAAGATCAAAGAACAGAGTGTGACTCTTTATACCTTTTTTTTTCTTTTTTATTTTGTATGCTAAATATATTTCCCTGATAAACTAGCTAACAAACTTGGTTATCAAATTAAGGTAAACAAAAATAAAAATAGAGCAAATGAAAATATTGAAAAAATAACATAGAAAAAGAACAATGATAGCAACAAGATCTAAATATTAAACTAGCACCATAAAAAAATACGAGATGGGAGGAACCCTCTGCCCCCTGCTTCCTTCTAAATAAACAGCCAAATATCATCATCTTGACACCAACAACATCAACAAAATCCAAACAAGATATAAATAAATATTAAATAGCACCATGAAAATGGTATTGGAGATGGGAACTCCAACAACACCACCATGACCACCACCGAGTAAACAACAAAAAAAAAAACAACCAAAAGTATCTTGACACTGCCACCACCACCACCAACAACAACAACATCAAAATCCAAACAAAATATAAATATTTAACTAACACCATGAAAAGGAAGTGCAGGCAGAGAGGGAGAGAGTGACAGAGAAAGAAAGAAAAACTCCCCTATCCCCCATATCTTAAACAAATAAGTAAAACAACCAAAATTTTTTTTTGACACCACCACCACCACCACCACCACACCACCACCACCACCAACACCACCACCACCAGCAACAACAATAACAAGATCCATACCATTTGAAAAAGAAGAAAGAAATGAAATGAAAATAAACATATGTATATATATATATATATATATATATATATATAATATATATATATATATACATATACATATGTATACATACATATATAAATATGTATATATAAATAAAAACATACATATATGTATATATATATATATACATATATATGTATGTATGTATGTATATATATATATATATAAACATACATATATATGTATATTCATATGTGTATATATGCATATATTTATAAGTATATATATAATTATGTGTGTGTGTATGCGTATGTGTATATATATATATATATATATATAGAATGTATGTACACATGTGCGATATCATCCTGAAGTAAGTCATTTCTTGTGAGATACCATCATAGAAATTTTCAAACATACATTTCTAATAAAAGTAACTCTCAGCATAAATTTAGCATAAATTTCTACTAAAACTCACCGATTCGCAAGACCAACTTTCACAGCAAAGAATTAATAACACTATCTGAAGAAACATGTCAAATAGAGCATGTAGAAAAAGTGTTTGGATAGAATTTGATTTATTTGTGTGTGTATGTATGTATATATGTGTATGTGTGTATGCAGGTGTAAGCTTGTGTGATATAGTAAGTGTGTATATGTAAGGTCCATGATAAATCAGTGTATGACTTTATGATTGGGTTCTTCCGTGTATTTATGTGTATACACACATACATGTATCTGTACTTGTGTGTGTGTGTGTCTTGTGCATGTATGTGCAGGTGTGTCTTGTGTATGTATGTGCATAGATCTGATTCAATGCCTCTGCATTTGCACCTGTCTTTATTTGTATATGCATGTATTTGAGTGTGTCTGTGTTAATTCATATGCGTATGCTTTATTGCGTGCATAAAAGATAGTGAGAAATATAGGGAGACAATGTTCATATGGTGATGCAAAATGTTTCCTTATCCTTATGTGCATGTGTGTGTGTCTGTGTCTGTGAGTGTATGTGTGTGTGTGTGTGTGTGTGTGGTAATCAAAGCTGAATATGATATACATGTCTCTGGTTTGGTGTTTTATTACTGTTGTTCTTTTATTTCCATAGCCAAATATGTCAGGCTAAAAATAGAAACTAAATCCAAAGCATTAATACAATATCTATTTACATTGAGATATTGTACAGATAAAAAAATCACAAGCAAACATCTCTCTCTCTCACTCTCTCAGCTCTTTCTGCTAGTTTTAGCAACTAGATGATAGGGTTGTTATTGGTTTTGTTTATTCCATACTTTTTAAATTGTATTCCTTAAACTCAAAAGAAAAGATAAAAAAGGCTAACAAATAGAATTTAAGCTCATGTGTCATGAAAAAGACAGCAAACATATGTAGCTGTATCTTCCACAAGAATAAAAGGTGAGAGACATAGTAACAGTCACAGAGTATCTAGGTGAATAAAACAGGCAACAGAGTGACAGAATCATTGAAGTGTTGGACAAAATGGCTCTGAGATATTTGTTCCAACACTTAACATTCTGACTTTGAATCCCACAAAGGCCAACTTTACATTTCATCCTTCTGGTGACAATAAAATAAAGCAACCCTCCAGGTAGTGAATTGACAGAATCATTTATAGCATTGAACAAAATATCTTGTGGCTCTTTACATTGTGAGTTCAAGTCTTGTTGAGGGTTAATTATGTATTTCATCTTTCTTGGGCAGGGGTCAGCAAACTTCTGATATCATTGATCCCTTTGTGGAATCTTTGATAACTTACTGACCTAGATCATGTAAATTTCTAAAATGAAATTAAAAATGTAGAATTAAGAAAAAATTTCTTGATTTAAAAGCAATAATTCTATCATTCTTTTGTGTCATTACTACTTTTTAATAAGAAATATTTTAAGAAATTCAACAAAATTGCAAAGTGAAATTGATAAAGAACAATAAAAATTCAGTCGTATATTATATTGATACAGTCAGAATACTTAATGTGAAACATCTGTTCAGTAAATATTAGTTATTGCATCAATATTTGGTTGGAAATCAGTGAGTTTTAGTTTTAAATTACCATCCTCATGTAGATTCATTCCATTTCTCTCTGTTAAAAGTGAATTTGCATGGCTAAAAATCACTTAACCACACAGAAACTTGGAAACATAAAATAAAAGGATTTAACTGCTGGACTAAGCTTGAGGTACTTATTTTTGGTATTTCTATTGCTTCAGTAATTTACTCAGACTTTTGCTTTTAAATAAAAATTCAGCTTTAAGATCCATACACATATCAAAGCGCTCATCTTGTAACTTGGACTCAATGTTTGCATCTTCTATTTCCAAGTCAAACAGCTAGTTGACATCATACACTGATTTATCATAAACCTTACATGGATTGATTCTGTACTTAATAAACCCTATAACAGGATTGACAAAGTGGGCCATATTGACCCTAGTGGAGTCTATGTGGATGTCCCAGGATTTCATAAATACTTAAAACAGTTTTGAGCATTAGAGGTGCTGAATTATCAGCAAACTGTTTTTTTTTCCAGCATGAATAAGATTCTATTGGGTTGTCTGGAAATTTTGTGACGATTTTTAAAGGAAAGGAAAAGGTCAATAAATACTTGCCATTACATTTTTAATCAACCACATATGAAGCGTTTTGTTGCACAATACGTCTCCATTGTTCCTTTAACTTGAAAATACCCTCTTCCCAGAATTGAAGTAGTGTCATGGCAAAAAATTCAAGGTATCTTTTTACGTCATCCAAGGAATTGAAATTTTTACCATTAAGACTATTCTGCGGTTCATATGTGGTTGATTAAAAAAGGTAATGGCAAGTATTTATTGACCTTTTCCTTTCCTTTAAAAATCGTCACAAAATTTCCAGACAACCCAATAGAATCTTATTCATGCTGGAAAAAAAAACAGTTTGCTGATAATTCAGCACCTCTAATGCTCAAAACTGTTTTAAGTATTTATGAAATCCTGGGACATCCACATAGACTCCACTAGGGTCAATATGGCCCACTTTGTCAATCCTGTTATAGGGTTTATTAAATACAGAATCAATCCAGAGTGGTATACTGATTAAATCATTAGAACATAGGGCAAAATACTGTGCAGTTAGTATTTGTGCTGGTTCTTTATATTGAGTTTAAATCTTGCTGAGGTCAATTTTACCAGTCATCCTTCTGGGGTCTACAAAATAAAGTATCAATTCAGTGTAGTAGGGTTAACAGAATCATTAGAACACAGGACAAAATTCTTTGTGGTATTTGTTTTGTTCTTTATGTTCTGAGTTCAAATCTTCTGGTTGATGAAACGTTTGCCAGTATACTGAAGGTAAATGTTTAGGTAGATGTTTCTGAAGACAGGAACCGAACTCAGCACTATAGAGCAATGAAACTTAGAGTGGAATTTTCAGTGCTCTCAGTGTTTACAGCAGCAAAATATACCAGCTGCATAGACATAGATGGAAACAATTTGTAAATTACATATCAAGACTAATGCATTAAGAGGAAGATATGAACAGCTGAACACTTGGTTGCTTGTATTGAAATACTTTATCAAATTAGACGTCCATGCTTATATATTGTACTCTCTTTTGCTTGTTCTATTAAATAAGACACCGAAGATCAATCAGACAGTTTGGCAGGATTACTTTGCTCTTTCTAGAGTAACCTTCCCAGGACCCTATCTTGTCCTATGATACAGTACCTCACATTTTATGATTTTTATTTAAAAGTCTTTCAAGTTATGTACCAAACAACAGCTTATCTCTTTCGTTAACATATTTCTGTTAAACCACACTGCCTTTGTTTCAATTAATATTTGAAAACAACGAAAAATTTAATAAAATAGTTTAATAAAATAGTTTTGCCAGTGTTTGAAACATAAATTAACATGAAATTTAAACAGGAGGTTTTAAGTGAGATCGCTTTAAAACAGAAAGCTTCCATCATAGAATCAGTAGTGATCACAAGCATACTAGTATCAGAGGGGTTTTATTAAATCCCTGAAAATTCTTGATTATTTTGAAAATTAATTGAAATATATGAGCAGTGTATTTCACTAAAAAATGATAAAAGGTTAAAGCATGATTATTTTATCAAAAGAAAAACACTGCATATTAAAATTTATTGATGCAATTTTTTGGTAATAGTTATCGATAACCCTGTTTCCTATAGAAATCTTGGGCTTAAAATTAGAGCATACGCTACAAAATCAATCAATCCTGATGTTTATTTATGATAGATAATTTTGTGCAGTGTTCTTTCTCTCCTTCTTTCTTTCACTTCTTTTCAGTTTAAACCAAGAATAAAATTCCTTTCATTTCTATAAAATAAGTATTAGAAATATACTGGGGTCAGAATTATAAACAATAGTTGTGTTTCGAGTAGAGTTTGACATACGTAATATAATTTAGTTGTAAAACTGACATTATTTACACGGTCAGTAAACAATATCTCTATCTAGAATGTGTTTAAAATCTAAAAGTAACAAACAAGAGAGATAAATCCAATAAAATCAATTATTTTTGGAAATTTTCAGAAAATAAAGACAATGCAGATGAGAATGGATCTTGTCCAACCAAAATAAAGCACAGCCATGGCTGTATGGTTAAGAAATTTGCTTCCCAGCTACATGGTTTTGAGTTCATTCTCACTGCATGGCACATTGAGCAAGTGTCTTTTACTATAGTCTCCACATCAACCGAAGCTTTGTAAGTGGTTCTGGTAGATGGGAACTGAAAGAAATCAGATGTGTATATGTGCATTTGTGTATCCTTCTGAGCATGTGTGAGTGTGTGTGTTTGTGTTTCCCTGTCTCATGGCTTCATGTGAGAGTTGTATATGAGCATCACCATCGTACAAATGGTATCTTTTTCAATCTTCTAGGCAAATATGTCCTACCATGGAGAAATATTATGAAGCTTGGAAACTGGTGAGGGCTAGAGAAATTAAGGGCATCTTACCATAAAAAATCTGCCTGAACAAATTCTGTCTTACCTATGCAAGCCTGGAAAAGTGGACATTAAAATGATGATGATAATGACAATGATGATGGCAGGGAGGTATGAGGATGATGATGATGATGATTATTATTATTATTATTATTATTATTATTATTATTATTATTATTATTATTATTATTATTTTTATTATTATTTTTATTATAATTTTAATAATTTAATTAATGAATGTTAGGTGCAGGTGTGGCTGTGTGATAAGAAGTTTGCTTGCCAACCACATGGTTCCAGGTTCAGTCTCACTGCACGTCACCATTGGCAAGCATCTTCTTCTATAGACTTGGGCTGACCAAAGCCTTGTGAGTGGATTTGGTAGATGGAAACTGAAAGAAGCCTGCTGTATATATATATATATATATATATATATATATATGAGGGTGTATCTTTGTGCATGTGTTTGTCCCCACCACCATTTGACAAATGGGGTTGGCATGTTTATATGCCCCTAACTTAGCAGTTCAGAAAAAGAGAGCAAAAGTATAGGTACCAGGCACCAGGTTTTACAAAACATAACAAGTACTTGTCTCAATTTATTCAAATAAAATTCTTCAAGGCATGGCCACAGTCTAATGACTGAAACAAGAAAAAGAAACCAATGTGCTTTCATCCAAATTTGTTGCCCTAACCCTTTAGTATTCAGGTTACTCTGCCAAATGTAATGCTTATTTATTCAGTGTTTTGAATTAATTACACATTATTTTGTAACTTCAAAATTTGAATGATGTGATTATTTAATATAACAATGACGTTGTAGGGTAGGTGTGAGAGACCAGATCTGACTGATCTGAACATAAAACAGGCAGAATATTTAGGCCAGATACAACCGGTTTCAAAGTCAAAGGGTTAAAATAGGGAATATAAACTTTAATGACAAAATTATCCCTATCTTTTTTTCTTTTGTTTTGAAGAGAGTAATAATTATCTTTGTTCCATGATTTCAATATAGTAAACTGCTTTTTTTTTTCATTTATTTTTTTCATTTATTTATTTATTTTTTTACTACTTTGTATTAATTTTTCTACGCTTGCATGATTGTTGGATTATTTATTTGCTGAAGCAATTATTTTTACAGTTGAATGCCTTTCTTATTGAAAACTATTCAACTATGAAATAGGAATGAAACCTCATTTTTGTTTAAAATTTTTTTTGTTCTTGTTCGGTCAAGCACAAACTGACTAAAACAAATAAGGTTAGGTGGTTTGCTCAGAAACCATGGAATGGCAGTTGCAGGATTTGGACTTTAAGACCATGCAATGAAGTAGCTCAACTTTATAGTTATGGTCGCATTGAATTTAGCCCTTTAGCTTTCAAATTATTCCATCAAATTTAATGCTTATTTATTCACATTTGTCTTGAATTAATCATGCAAAATCTCATATGTTTGAGATTTTTAGGAATGGGATTAACCTGCAAGAGTCCTGCGCCAGTGCCACATAAAAAGTACTCAAGCTAGTTCCATGTAGCAGTGCTTGTGTGGTGCCATGTAAAAGCATCCAGCACACTGTAAAGTGGTTGGCATAAGGAAGGGCAACCATGCCAAATCAGACTGGAGCTGGGTGCAGCTCTACAGCTTGCCAGCTGTGGTCAAGCCAGCCAACCCAAGCCAGCATGGAAAACAGACTTTAGATGAGATGATGATGATTATTTGTTTTCAGAATGACATTGTAGGGTAGGTGTGGGAGGCCAGATCTAGCCCAATTTAAATATAAAACAGGTGTATTTGAACCAAATATGACTGGTTTAAATGCCAAAGGATTAGACACAAGCTATCTCTGATCAAACAAACCTATGATCAAAAATTTTCTGGACACCACTTTTCTGCCTGTTTCATATATTTAAAACTACCTTGTTCAATAAGCTCTCTTATATTTTTCTTTTTTATGATGGTAGTGTGTAAATTTGAAAGGTAGATTTCTCTGCTCTTTCTTGCTAGAAAGAGCAGACAAATTTTGACAGATCATCAATTTTGAGGGGAATGATTTAGTCAATAAATTGAACCCCAGTAGATTACAGGGGACTTAATTTCATTGAACCCAGAGGAATGAAAAGTATAATTAACTTTGATAAGATTTGAACTCAGAGCATGAGGAGCTGGATCAAATGCTACAAGACATTATTTTCTGATGCTCTAACAATATTATTAAAACAATAATAATGGTTTCAGATTTTTGCAAAAGGCCAGCAGTTTCAGTGAAGGTGATAAGTCGATTACATCAACCCTAGTGCTTAACTGGTACTCATTTTATCAACCCCAAAAAGATGGATAGCAAAGTCGCTCTCGGTGAAATTTGAACTCAGAACACATAGTCAGAAAAAATGTCTCTAAGCATTTTGTCTGGTACAATAATGATTCTGCCAGCTCTTCAAAACAACAACAACAACAACAACAATAATAATAATAATAATAATTTTTATTTGGCATAAAGCCAATTTTCTTGTAAGGAATGGTTGTAATCAATTGAGTTCTTTATAGCTTAATACCGGTACTTAATTTATCAATACCAGATTGATGTAAGACAGGCAAATCCATACTCAGTGGAATTTGAACTCAAAACAGCAAGTTATTGAAATAGAAACAATAAAGCCTCCACTCCATCATGAATCTAATTCCATGGTCACAAGTGTACTTATTAGATTGCAAAGGGCTTTTGGTCCTCTGTTTGATATTCATAACATTTCTTTCGTGCAAGAGTATATCGATCAACAGTGTAACAATGGCATGCTTAAAGATGACAGACTTGTAGCTTCAGGATTAAAACAAAAACAATAACAGAAAGAAGAAAAACGAAGGAAAAACGAAACAGAGCAATCCTATATCAGCTCTCTACTAAATAAAGTATATTTAGGAAAAAAAAATATCAAAACAACAATAACAATAATAACATCAAGATCTAAACATATTTTATTACAAAGACAACTATGCTTGAATTTTGAATAACAATTCACCCAGGAGATACCATAATAAAATCTTGACAACAATATATATATATATGTATGTGTATATATATATATATATGTATGTGTACTTGTGAGTGTATATATATATATATTTGTGTGTGTATATAATTATATATATATATATATATATTATATATATATATATATATACTTATACACACGCTCACACATACATATTCATATAGACATTTTTGGAACAAGAGAGCAAGTATTTTTTTAATTTTATTTAACATGAAAACACTTTTCTTTCCTTCAGACACAGACCTATAGATGTTTAAGTTGAACATCAACTCCATCTATATCAGCAGCCATGAAACAATAAAATAACTCTACCCAGTTCACTAAATTACTAGAAATAACAGCTAAAGCTCCTTCTAATCACATCATACGAATAAAAAAAAACACACACATAATAAGGTAAAGAATATAAAAAAAAAGGGTAGCCTGAACAATGTAATCTTTGATACACACAAAGGCAAGATAGTCTCTACAGGAATGCTTCTGATTTGTCTAATAAAAGCTGCTGTAGGGTTAAGTAACAATGGTCTAACCAGCCTGCGAGAACTTGAAAAGATCATAGGCATTGCTTTTTTTCCTCTCCTCCATCTGCTTCTTCTCTTGCTCCTCCTACTCCTTCTTTGACTATATTTGAAAAATGTATTATGAAAGTGAATTTAAAGAAACATTTAGAAAAAAATTGGACGCCTACATTATTTAAATCCAGCTATATACCTGTGTGGCTAAGATGTTCGCCTCTCAACCATATAGTTTCTAGTTTGATCCAGTAGCATGGCACCTTCAACAAGTGTCTTCCACAATTAACTTCTTACTATTAAGCAATGCTTTGTGAAAGAAATTTGGTAAACTGTGCAAAGACTAACAGTCAAGTGACTGAAACAAGTAAAAGAATAAAAGAATAAATAATTTAAGGCAGTACCTCAACATAACCAGAGACGAATAACTGAGACAAGCAAATGATGTATATATATATATTTCATCAACATCATCATCGTCATTAAACATCCATTGTCCATGTT
>NC_043000.1:49668914-49673914 GCF_006345805.1 Octopus sinensis
TCGACACCAGTATTTATCTATTTAATTTTTTTTGTTAGGCATGGTACTTATTCTATCAATTTTGCCAAATCACTAAAGTATGGGGAAGTAAAAACACTAACATCAGTTGTCAAGTTGTGGTGGGAGACAAATACAGATGCAAAGACACATAATACATAAACACAAACACACACACTCACACACACACACACACACACACACACACACGACAGGCTTCTTTCCGTTTTCATTCATTACATCCACTCACAAGGTTTTGGTTGGCCTGAGGTTATAGCAGAAGTCATTTGCCCAAGGTGCCAGACAGTGGGACTGAACCTGGAACCATGTGGCTGAAAAGCAAGCTTCTCACCACACAGTCACGTTGGCACCTGTTACTTAACATTTTTGACATGGTTGATATTTTTTTTACATAAAAAACTGAATTTAATAGAATACTGAGAAAATATGTGTTTGTTTTGAAAATTGGTAACAGAACTGTTTTCCTAGAACAATGAGAAAACTGCATAAATATCTGTAAACACTTAGCAAATTTTCTATTATTTCCACTTTTGTTTTGATAATATTTGAAAAATGACAATAATAATATCAACAACAATATCAATGATGTTTTCAATTCCTATGTTGTAGGAAAGTACACAGATTTTACAGGACTTTGAACAAGGTGTGAAAATCCCCAATAGCTAGCACTTTGAGAAAATTGCATTAGAGTTAGACTAAGTGACAGGGGAATTTAATAAAAGTCTCTATATTTCATTTAGTTCAATTCAAACAAGATTATTTGGTTGAAGCATGTAGTGCAATGATTGATTTATCCACAGTTAATGACTTGAGTCTATGACTTCAGCCTTAAGTTTAACTTAACAGTGTAATGAAACTATTTTCTGTGTATATGATTTAGGGTCTTATTTAACAAAGAATTAAAATATTTTTCTACATACATCATTTAGGGTTTCAATTTAGCACACCACTGGAATTAAAACATGCATAAATAAACTTTACATGTATTAAGTTCTCTTTCTCTTTCTCTCTGTATATATATATATATATATATATATATATATATGTGTGTGTGTGTGTGTGTGTGTTGTGTGTGTGTATATATATAGATAGATAAAATTTACTTGGAAATTGATGCATCGTGTTCAATCATATAATAACATAAATAATATATATATGCATATATACATACATTTATGTTTATATTTACATATATATGTATGTACATATATGTCTATATATATATGTATATATATGTGTGCATATGTATATAAATATATATATATATATATATGGAATTAATATGTATTCAGTCTATAAATATTTATGTTTTCCATTTAACGTATGTCAAAATGTAAAAGGATTTCTTCTATACATCATTCAGGTTTTCAATTAAACAAAAGGGTTGAATTGAAAAGCATATACTATGCATATATACATTCATACATACATAGAAAAATGAATACATATATATAATATATATATATATATATATATATATATATAATATATATATATATATATATATATATATATATATAGGTTATGTTTTATTTGTTTTAGTCAATGGACTGCAGCCATGCTGGTGTACTACCTTGAAGAGTTTAGTCAAATTCCAGTACTTTTTAAAAGTCTGGTACTTGTTCTATCAGATTCTTTTTGTCAAATCACAAAGTTCCAAGAATGTACACAAGCCAACACCACTTAGCAACAAACACAAGGACATGAAACAAATGGATAAGTTAGGTATTACTACACTTGTTTCAATAGTATCTGTATATATGTGTGCGTGCAAATGTGTGTGTGGAGTAGACTGTAACTAAGATACATCAACATGTAATAATTTAGGACTCTGCTTAGCATAGGCAAGGAGTTCAGTCACCATCATTTTTTTCAGCAATACAGTATTAGGCATACTGTTTAACAAAGGATTGGAAATAAAACTTTCTATCTGATACCTCAGCATGGGCAAAACCTGCTCATTGAAACAAGTAATAGATTAGAATATAATTTAGATTTTTCATTTAACATACTACATAAATCTGAACATTTTCTACATACATCATTTAAGAGTTTAATTTAACAGACGACAACAAGAATTATACATTTTTATTTATTGTAAATCTTCAATTTAACATACAAATAAAGTATTTTATATATATGTGTGCGAGAGTGTATGTATTTATATATGTATATTTATACATGCAGACACATGCACATACATACACATGTAAATTTATATATGATTTTCAGTCTTCTGGTTAGAATAGAGGTGGAACCCAAATAGTTTCTACATACATAATTTAGGCACAGATAATAAGGAATTAGTTTAGCATTTCAAAATATTGATCACACTATTCTAGTTGAAACCTCTCCATATTTTGATTTGTATATTTGGATTTTTTTAATCACCTTCAAGCACACACACACATTCCTTTATTCTTTTAATCCTTTCAATGACTGGATAATGAACCTTTTATGGTGCAACCTTCAAAGAATTTAGTTCCATATTAATGTCATCAGTACTTCAGTGCTTATTTCAATGGGTTTTTTTAAAACCTGCTTAGAACACAGAATACTGAGCTATATATCATGAGAAGAGATTCGGCTGTTATTGCCCTGCTGGACATCTGTCACTGAGGAATACACAGCAGGGTGAAATGAGGTGATCTGGCAATACTGGCACCCATAGCAAATGATTTTCATCTGTCAACTGTCTGTGATATAATTACAAGTGCTTATGTGCACCATGAACCCTTATAAGAGATCCTCTCAAAGTAAATAACACAGTATTATAGGTCCCAACACAACCTCCACATTCAGTTGTTTTTTCAACATGGTTTCCATTAGTTATGCAAAGTTAAATGCACTTTGTGAGTCTCACATGAACCCAATGCAGTAATTCCACAGTTACATTAATTTGAGCACATTCATTCATGATGTCTCCCTTCAGATGATTCAGACATTATGGTCACAGAATGTGTCTGATATATATATATGGTGATGGTGAATTGTGACCCCCTTCGGTCAGACACTGACCATGGGTTTGCAACTAGAGAGTTACCCTCTGAGGCACAAGTCTGGGCAAGGTTGTTTTTTTTGTTTGTTTTTTTTTTATGGAAGACCAGCAGTCGCCCATGCATACCGGCCTCCTCTCTCCACGTCACCGATGTTGTCCAAGGGAAAGGCAAGGGCCGATACAGCTTGGCACCTGTGACGTCGCAACTCATTTCTACAGCTGAGTGAACTGGAGCAACGTGAAATAAAGTGTCTTGCTCAAGAACACAACACGCAGCCCGGTCCGGGATTCGAGCTCACAACCTCACGATCATAAGCTCAATGCTCTAACCACTGAGCCACGCGCCTTCACAATATATATATATATATATATATATATATATATGCATGGGAAACTTGACTGGTGACTGTTGGTGGTTGCTGTGATTGCTTTCAGAGTGAGAGATGAAGAGAAAGTGTGTTAGCTAAGAAATAGAAGGCAGGATGAAGTTCCCCTTCAAGGGGAGAGAACCAGTCAGGGCTTATATATATATAAAGGGAGAGTTTTACGAAAAAAATAAAAGACGAAGACAGGCGGTGTACAAAACAAACAGATGTATTAGTATAATGCTCAGGAATAGAAAGAGTCTTTTATGTTTCAAGCCTACGCTCTTCTACAGAAAGGAACACAGAAAAAACAAGGAGAGAAAAAAAATGTGTGTAGTGGCTAACGATCTATGACACACACATATATATGGCAAATGAAAGACAGATGGGATATACAAGAATTTATTATTAATCACGACAATTGTTTTGACACATCCAGCAGGTGTAAACCATTATTTTGTTCTCCATCAGATACATATACATATCTATAAACATATGATGATGATGATATATATAGATATAGATATAGATACATGTATATATATACACATATGTATGTACAGTTGTTCGTATTAATGTGCATTGGGTAATATTTCAATGATTATGGAAAATGGGAATTTCTCCATAATCTTGAACTCAATTGATATGTAATTGAATCTTTTTGTGAACCTTTTCTGTTTATTCCCCCAAGTTCAATACATGTTTATTGTGATATTTAAGGTAGTTTAGAGCCATTTGGCATCTTCTTTCAGCATGTGGCTAAGCCTTTGTACTTACTTGCTTGCCCTTAATATAAATTTATATGATATATACACATTACAGATGCACAATTACACATGCACACATCGACACACGTCAAAGTCACTAGCCCCTATCCACATACATACACATTCTCACATACATACACATGCATGCTCACCTTTGTTTTGGGATCACCAATACTTTATTATCTCCCCTTCTTTCTATTTCTCCTGCCAAACCTATTTTGCTCCAACCAGTCACCATGCTTGATCGCTAAATACACAAGATATTTTTTTATTCTCACTCTGTTTATTTTCTCTTATTCCTTTCTGTTGATGAACATAGGCTCAAAACATAAAAGACTTCCTCACTTTCCTGAGCATCAATCTAATACAACTGCTCGTTGTTCATACTCCTGTAAACAGCTTTTGTTTTACTGTATATTTCAACTATATATATATATATACATATATATATATATATAAAAGAAGTTTGAAAACGCCACTATATAAAATAAATTTTAATTTTCTTAGAGATTTTACATGTTTTGGTTCTTCTTGAAAAAACGAACCTGAGCCAAAATATTTTAAAAAGTTAAGTGTAATAAAAAAGTCCACGTGGTGGTGGTGTTTTGTAGGGTGGGGGGAATGGCTGTGTTGTGCATTGACTAGATTCGTTGGCTATAATTGTGAAAATGATCATTGGCCGTAATAGCAGTAGTAGCAGTGACCATTGGTCCTAGTAGTAGTAGTAATAGTAGTAGTAGTAACCGTGGTGGTGATGGTTGGAGTTGTAGCAGCAGTTCATTGGCTGTAGTAGTAGCCATCTACACTTTTTATAAATATACATATATATTCATATATATATACATATATATA
>NC_043000.1:49678914-49751414 GCF_006345805.1 Octopus sinensis
TCTAAATAAGAGAAAGTGAGAGGTAAACAACTTTTTGCAGTGCTTTGCTTTTGTATATATATATATATATATATATATATATATATACAGTTCTTTATTTTTATATTTTTCTGCTACATATATTATTCAGCAAAATCAAAAGAACATTGAATTAGTTTGAGATAAGCAAATCCTGGTCTGTGGTGAAAGTCTGAAACAAAGAAATGAATGTAGGAATAGAAATGCTTACTGACGTTCCATAATTGTTGCTTTTAGCCACCTAGACAAACTCCTGGTCAAACAGACCTAGGATCAAATGAGTTCCAACCATGTGCATCACATCTTTTATTTTGACATTGTGCATTTGGAACCACACTATGTAACAAGAATTTCAACTTTTTAAGATAATAGAATGTTGTTCGAGGGAAATTTCACTGTTATCTTTAGAAGGCAAAGTAACCACATATAGTTCATTAGTTCATTGTTGTTTTTAGCCCAAGGTCAACCCTGACCAAGATTTCAGACATTAGTTTACGTACCACAAAACTTATAATTTTGAAAATCATACAAAAACCAGAAAAGAGAGTATTAATATTAATAAATCTCATATACTCTATTTGATACATACATATACACACACACACACGTCTGTGTGTGTGTGTGTTCACAATTAGCAGCTGGTGTTGCTATGAATGTGAATAAAAATTCAAATTTGAGGAATGGAGCAGGCAAAATCCAAGCTACATGTATTTCCTAGCTAGCAGAACCTCAGGGGTTCTGCTAGCTGGGAAACATATGCAGCCTGGATTTTACCTGCTCCTTTCCTAAATTTGGTTATATACATATCGATTTAGTGTGAACTGATGAGAAAAGAGTACTCATCAATACCATGGTAGAGATTGATAATACATTTCATTTTGGTTGAGTCAGTCTCATGCACCAGTTAGTGAAATTCAGACTAGCAAGAGACTAACTTGACCGAAATATCATTCGCACAAACATCCACATGCAAACACATGCACACACACACACGTTCGTATATTGTAAGTGATGGAATGCATTATCAGAGTACAACAATGATGGAGAATATTTATAAACAATGAATAAATGAACAAATCTATAGATTCTATAAAATTAGACCAAATTAAATATTGATGCAGAATATGCTTTAATTTATGTATTTGCTTTCTATAACATCTGACAACCTGTCGCATACTCTTTGGCTTCATACTAAACTTCTTTCAGAATGATGAATGATGAATGCTAGAAGCTGAGACTTTAATGAGATGAAGCTCGCAGTTAGGTTTCAACTGCCAGTCTTAGCTATTTAATTTGACAAACCTCAACACAGTGACTAAGCTTGCTAGAAATTACATCCAAAGCCAAATCTTTATGAAATCATACACAACTGTCTTAAAATGAATTTATATATGTATATATATATATATATATATATAATGGGACAAGAACGCAAAACATCTGGACAACAAGGTGATACAAAAAGGGACAACAAAACATCTAGATAGACAATATAAAAAAAAACAAGGACGGGTCATTCGAAGCCTTTTATCTTCAGTCAAAAGCCGGATCATCCTCACAATTTCGGTTGATTAATCTTGAGATTGCTCCAATCTGGCCAGCCCCAAGGAGAAACTAAGCTAATAGAATTAGATTCCTTGGAAAAAAGCATCAAATGTATGCGAAAACAAGGACGGAAAAACAGACAATGTTTCACGAATATAAATAAAGAAACACAATAAAAACAACAATAATAATAATAATAATAACAGGACATAACAACAGGCATCTTTCGACTGGGGACGAATTGAATTCAGCTGGCGTGTGTGGAAATGAAGCCTTACGGCAGAGGGAAGAATATCGATGCGGCAGTGACCATGGTCAGACGCAAAAGGGCTAGCAGTTGGCCAATGTGTTACATGGGAAGAGAAGAGAGAGAAAAAGATGAACAAAAGAATTAAGAAGTGGGAGAAGAGAGAGAGCAAGAGAGAGTGTGTAGAAGTAGATAGACGGAAGAATCAAGGAATGGCGAGAAAAAAAGAGAGACAGGACATAGTGAAGTGTACAACTTTTTCAACCTTTTTCACACTTTGTTCTTGCTTTCTCTCCCCCACTCTCTCACATTTCTTTGCCTTTCTTACTTTGCATTTCACTATGTCCCTGTCTCTTTTTTTTTCCTGCCACTCCTTGATTCTTCCATCTATATACTTTTACACACTCTCTTTCGTTCCCTCCAAAGCATTGGTCTAGGTTTGTGAGAACTTCCTTTATTTTTGTAGGACATTCCTCAAACTTGCCATCGTAGTTTGAGGCATCAGGTGGGTGGTATAATATGCATATTACCACATCAAGTTGCTTTAGATGTACTATGAGTGTGTCGCAGAATGGATTGAATGCAACAGCAGTGGCAATGCTGTAACATCTTCACGGATGTACATCACAACTCCACCGTGACTACTCACTTGTCTGTCAGTGTGGAACACAGTATACATTGGTACGTGTATCTCTGCATCATGTATGTCTGCAGATAGATAAGTCTCTGTGAGTACAATGCATATAGCTTGAATGCATGCAGACAGTTCCCCCAGGTATGCAATTTTGCTCTTGCTGTTGTTTTACAAGAGGCTTCTGATGTTCATCAGTAGAATTGGTGTGATGGACGTCTGCCTACCAAATCCACTGACAAGGCTTTCATTAACCTGAGGCTATAGTAGAAGACACTTACCTAAGGTGCCATGCTGTGGGACTGAACTCAGTACCATGTGATTGGGAAGCAAGCTTCTTACCACACAGCCACGCTTGTATGTATGTATGTAACAACATAATTTATCATTTACGCTGAGATACACTTTAGTGTATAAGATGAGATAGGCAAGACTGGAGTGCATTTGAAAATAATACTGTGCAATCAGTTGACCACAGGTTAAACAACTACACTCTTAGCTATGAGCATCAAAACTCACATTAACCTCCCTGTTAATCTCTGTCTCCTTTTAATGAGGATACATTAAGATACAGTTTTAGATATATACACACACACATATGTATATGTCTATGTGTGTGTGTGTATATGTTTGCTTAGATACAACATTTTATCTCTTGTGTAGTACGTGAAGCCTCACAAGTGTTTTGTGCAAATGTTATATATAACAAGATGTATCTCTATAAATTATATCTAAGAACCAGTTTTCATTATCTGTTATAGCTATTTTACTTCCTTAGTTGCTACTAATGCTCATTAGGAAAGACAAAGCTCTACTGATAATGTCTGATAGGACTAAAATCTATCCAGAGTTGATACTGCACTTCAAAAATATGATTCATTCTTCACAGCATTCTGTTTTTAATAAGCTTAAATTCTGTTGTTGTATCCTTTGTTTTTGTCAACCAGAGTTCATCATGATGAAAATTATTAGTTCTTCTCATGGGATGTGAAATTTTAGTAAATTAAAAAACCATATTAGCTCACCATATGTAGAGATTACAACGTTCGTTTGCTTCACTAGAATTTTTGGGATTTCTACCTATCTCATAAAATTAAAGGCTTGATTATAAATCTAAATGTTTCAAAATAAGCTTGTCCTTAATAATAGTATAACCCTGTGATGGACTTATGTATTTTTTACTGAGGGGAGTTGTAATCATTGCCACTTAGACCCCATAGAAACTGGGTTAAGTTCTGGCTTTATGGTTCCTGAGGATCATGACAGACTAGATAATATAATTTTTTTAACTCTCATCTTTCGAGGTAAAAAAACCCAACAATTTTTTTTAATATTTACATTGACACCACATTTCCATCCATTTGATCATGGATTATTATCAGGTCATTTATTCCTAGATGTGTACATTGTCCCAGACTGGATTCTAACTAGGAGCCTACAGAACTGTTACTTCAAGACCCAAGGCAATAATATTTGTATCAACTGATGCATACATCAGAAATCTGGTGGGTAAAATGTTATTTGCCTTAGTTTAAATTTTCCTAGTTCAAGCCCAGTTTAGTGCCATATAAGCATTCAAGAATAGGATATTTGATGGTGAGTGACTGGCAAATCAATTGATGTAGATATGATAGAGGTTTAAATATTCTATATAATTAATTTAAACATCTGTATAATGCTTGAAAGTCATGCCAGACTTTAAAAAAAGCATCTAATACCCAACTAATAAAGTTTAATAAAATGTAACAAAACAAACATTAAGAAAATGTTTAAATGTATATTCTGTGAAATCACTTTAGTTGGTTCTAAGAATAGTTATTAATGGTTGGTAAATCCTTGAAAATGAATTATATCTTTAACATTGGTAATCTTTTGAAAACTGATTTTAATATTTTATCTCTTTCAATCTGATTATTTTTGCATTGAGATATAGATAATGCCATAAAATTTATGAATAGTCTCCACAAGAACATAAAGGTGATTCCATATGACCTGTTCGTGATAGTATATAATTTAGAGGAATATGACCCGTATGTAGCCAACAATAATCTTTGTATATTTCTATTGTTCACTAACTGATAAGTTTTATAAGATGATAAATCAGGTTGAGACAGAGGAGGATTAAATTTTGATAGTTTATCTATTGATTCTTCTCAGTATTTTTTACTACCCATGACTGAATATGTTTTAGCAAATGATATTGGGTGAGATAGATATGGAATACGATCTATGTAAATAATTTTCGTACCCCCTTTCAAATTCATCTACTTTTGTTTTTGCCATAACATCTATATGATTAGGTCCCCAAATTATCGTTATTGCTTATTAATTTTAAATAAATAATGGTTTATTTTAAACAGCATGTTTTCAGTATCTTTGACTCTCATTTGCAGCAATTTCATTTCATTATTTACGCTGCTTATAACTTTGGAATGAACAAAGCATTAATACTACAATTCTCATTCATTTCGTTTTTGGATTTGGTTTGCAAAATTCTTTATATGAGTTCGTGTGTTGAAGCATATTCTGTTGTGTCTGGGGAGAATCATTTTCTTTTTTGTGCCTTATGATGTAACACACTCACCGGTAAATTTCCACTTATTTCTTATTTTTATTTTCCTAAAATTTTCGTTGCATCTTGCAACCTTTTCAATAGTCTTGACTCATTCATTTATCCTCAACAAAAAATTCATTTTTATGTCTACCTTTAGCAGGCCACTGGAAATTCCTTAAGAATATCTTTCCATATCACTTGTTGAGTCATGATGAGACTCATAAAGAAATGGATATTTTAAACTTAATCTTCTATGAAGGACAAAGAATCAAATGACTGGTGGTGCTCAAGTCTAAGTCGTTCTTTGGACAGTAGGTAATTCTGTTGCATATGAAACAACTGAACTCCTTACAGCAAGCCAACAGATTACTCATCATAGCAGCTGTGCTTTTACAGCAATAAACTAGAAGTGAATGTCTATTCAAGCTGCTAGAAATAGCAACCAAAGCTTCTTCAAATTATGCCCTATTGTCTTAATCCTTTCATTACCATGTTTCTCTTGAAATGCACTGCTTTTGTTTCAATTAATTTTTAACCAATGAAAATTTAGTAAAATAGCTTTATCATTATTAAGCTTCTGTTTTGGATATAAGTTAACATAAAATTTTGATGGATGATGTTGATTTAGATCATTTCAAAACAGAAAGTTGTCTCACAGAACAAGGAGTGGTCTCAGGCGGATTGGCAGCAGGATCATGGCTGGAATGTTTTTAATGTGTCTGCTTGATCTGGGCAACAACAACTATAAAAACAACAATACATTTTGAATAAATTGGTCTGAATTACTGAAAGAATTGAATGCTTTTATCACAAAACATTGTAAATCTGACAGCCAATACTGAGCCAAAAACGTTTTAGCAGCATTATAAGCCCGTGGGCAAATCAGTGCATGGGGCCCTATAGTAGTTATTAACTGACAACAGACCACAGTATACACAGATTAGAATTGGGACCCCTAAACCCATAAGGCCCTGGGCAACCACCTTGGGATCTCATGCCTTAAGACAGCACTGTTCTGAGTTGTTCAGTAGTATCTCTAAGTTTTAAAGATATCCCGAAAGGCCTGGTTGGAGGCTCAACCTTTCGAGTCCTTTTAGAAGGCTTAGAAAAACTAAAGGACTGCTGCAATAAGTGTGTGAATCTGAAAGAGAAATTCGTTGGATAAAATCATAATTAACTGAGCCTCCTGTATTTTCTTTTACCCAAAGCCAGGAACTTTTCAGCACCCTTCCTCCCACCCATATACAACCTCCTTAAGTTTATTAATCTTGATTCCTTTCTTGTCTACACATGCTCTACCAGCTAATAACTCCATCTAACTAGACTAGAAAGGGTTATTGAGATGAAATTTATTCCAATTACCATCAAATCTACTTTTGGTTTAAAACTGTGGAGACACATTTTCTGAGTGCCATCATCTTTTATGTTGCAAGAAATTGAAAACAAAAATCCAATGAAAAAAGTTAAGCATACTTGACAAGTTATAATAATAGCTGATGTTTTGATCAGTAAGTTATATATGATATTGAAATATATCAATAAGTCTTCAGACAACATTTCATATAGAATAACATTTTTGTTTGTTTCATATTTTTTTCACACTTATCTTTTCATATCTGCCAGTCATAACCCTAACAATTAACTTTGTCTTCAGAATTTGAAAGAAACAAATCATATATTTATATGATGTGTATATTATGAGTGCATCTGTCTATCTATCTAACTATCTATCTATCTATCTCTCTATCTCTCTATCACTCTATCTATCTATCTATCTATCTATCTATCTACCTATATACATGTGTGTAGGTAGATGTATGTACACATAAATACATATAGATACATACATGAATACATATATATATATATATATATATATATATATATATATATATATATATATATATATAGATAGATAGATAGATAGATAGATAGATAGATAGATAGATAGATAGATAGATTTGTATATGCACATACATACAGATATGTATATTCATACGTAACACTTGTATATGTGCATATACATATACATCCATATACTTATATATGTATACTTGTGTGTGTATAGATCTATTTTTCACATTTATACATGAATAAATGCATGTGTGTGTATATATATGTATGTATGTATGTATGTATGTGTGCATGTACGTGTTTGTGTGCACTCTTGTCATCATGTGATGTTTGTGAACAAGCATCACCATCATACATGTGATGCTGATCATTAACAGTCTTCTATCAAAAACGTGGGAGGGGGTGAAATATTACCTTACTCTTGGAAGCAGGCAAGGGTTGGTGACAGGAGAGGTATCTAGTTGTAGAAAAATAATCTACCTCAACGAAATTCTGCTTGTTCCATGCAAGCATGGAAATGTGGGACATTAGAGAATGATAATGATGAGTGTTTGTATGTGTGTGTGTGTGTGTGTATACACATGCCCAGTGCCACATAAAAGCACCCAATACACTCTGTAAAGTGGTTGGTGTTAGGAAAGGCAATCCAGCCATAGAAACTGTGCCAAAACAGACATGGAACCAAGGCAGCTCTCCAGATGGCCAGCTCCTGTCAAACCACCCAACCCACGTCAGCATGGACAATATGGACATTAAATGATGATGATGTTGATGATCGACATATATATATTATATATATATATATATATATATATATTATATATATATATATATAGCACACACAAACACATATGTGTGTGTATACATATATGACAAATCAATGCAAGATAGAACACATTGTATATCTTTACATGAGCAACAATAATTGGTAGAGAGATTTGAGTAAATTTCACACTATAGGCATGGTTGTGCAGTCAACTATATAGTTTGAAGTTTGATTGCAATGTGCAATACCATGCATTAATGTCTTCTATCATAGCCTTTGGTTATCCAAATTCTTGCAACTAAAATTTGCAAGACAGAAAGAGAATGGAAGTATGGAAGTATGTTACAGAGTGTTCCTCTTCTTGAATGGCCAACTTAATATTTTATCTAGTTTGATCCCATCACCTGGTCATTGGTGGCTTGCAGCAGAAGCCTACTCTGTGACAAGCATTTGCACCAAGCATCTGATCAGTGAACAATCATAGATGCCCTAAAAGTGCTTATGTCTCTTGTCTGTCTTTCTCTCACTAAGCCATTAGCCCATTTGTCCTCATATTCCTGTTGAAACACACTGTCTTTGTTTCGGTGAATTTTGAAAGCAATGAAGAATTTAGTAAAATATCTTCGTTGTTATTAAACTGATAAAAGGAAGCTGGTGGCAGAATCATTAGTATGTTGTATAAAATGCTTAGCAACATTTCTTCCAGCATTTTATGTTCTGTGTTCAAATCACTTTTAAGACAACTTAGCCTTTCATCCTTTCAAAGATCAATGGTATCAACTACTCCACTTCCATTCAAAATTGCTGGCCTTGTACCTAAATCTGAAACTAATATTAAACTGCTGAACCAGATGTGATTTTGCTTGGTAAGGATGAAACCAATATCTTTTATGCAGTAGAATAATTCTATCACATAACCAGGTTCCTTCTCTGAACAGCTGCCACAGACTGTTTATAGTCTGAAATGGTGACAAATCTCTTTGTCTTTTTAATTTTTGATTTAAAATGTGGTTTGACTCTTCCTATCATCATATAAGGTATTTTTGCATCATTTATATGTAGAGGAGAGGAAAATTATATGTTATGTGAAGGATTTGTAAATACTATATTTATAAAAGGAAAAAATTCAGACTTCATTCTAAAATCAGGAAATTAAAACACAAAGAGATCCACCATCATTTCTGGTCATAAACAACCTCTGGAAGTTGGTCAGTGATGAGACCTGGCCAAGTAATATAATAATTCACTGCAAAACAATATTTGGTTTCATTCCTACATAGCAAACTCTCACTTGTTCCAGTGAACTACCTTGGTGAAAAACACTCAAGCTTGCAATATCTTTAAGTAGACTAATAGTTTTAGAAATGAAAATTGTTATCTAATTCAATTTTTTTCCCCTCTCATTTCCATTTGAATTACTCAATAAATTTTCTTTTTGTCTGTTTTACTTAATTATTTTTTAATAGAAAATATATTAAAGGTCTTTTTTATAGAAAAGCAATTTTCTAAACTCCTCCAATTAGGTGCCAACATATTATTAAGCTTCACTTATATCTTGATATTTCAAAATAAGACAAACATTTCTACCATCCTAATGGAAAGAACTTAATAAGCTAAATACTTCTTACTCTAATTTGAATGTTTTTTTCCCATTTCTTCACAAATCCTTGATGTGTTAAAAATGAAGTCTTAGTCTTAAATTTGTCTTCAATATATTATTTAGTAATCTATCTCTCATGGCTGAAAAGAATGTCTACTCTGTGGTAGATGTCCCTGTGTGATGAGTTTAACGTAGACTGAGAAGTTACACATTTTCTATTGCATGGAGAAACCAGATCAGAAACCAATGACTTATAACCTTGAAAATAAACTTACTGCTTCTTTTTTTACATGAAAAAATGTCTTGGAGTGTTGTAGATTCACAGATTAAATATTTATCTACATCCATGTACAACTCTTATATCTTACTTTAGTTTTTTAAAGCTAGTGTTTATGATATACAGGAAAAAATTTTAATCAAAACATTTTACCACAGAATTTTTGGCCCTTTGCCAGTGAATAAATTCACTGAAACATTTTCAAAATACAATTGAGAAGATAGTAAAATTATTAGACAGCCATGCTATGTTATATTTACATCTAAAATATGTTTTCCCCTAGAGACAATTTTGTCTATTGTAATTCTAGACATGATGAAAACAAGCACCTGTAATATATCGTGAGAAAAACTTCCTTAATAATAATTTTTGTTTTCTTTTAAATCAAAATTATTTAAAGATAAAATTAAAATTTTAAAGAAAAGGACATTTTTTAAGAAATGAATTAACTGTGAAAATTTTCTGTATAGAATAAGTTTAGATATTTTAAACACTAACCTATGAAAGAAAAGTCCAAACAGTGGAGAAAGAAGATGAATATATTGGGGTTTAGTATGTCATACTTGATTTTTTTTCTTTTTAAATATTTCAATATTTTCTATAAAAAATTTTCAGTTTAAAATTTTGACCTTGCTAGATAATTTATCTTAAAATTCAAGATTGTTTTTATTTTTTATATAATTGAAGTTGTAATCCATTTACAAATCAATCTTGTCTCTTTCTTAGAGAATATATTTTAAAATGTCTTATGAATTTTTCCTTTTAATGGAATTGAAGAAAAAGAATTTAAAATATTGATTTGATGTGTTGGTTGTTGATTTCTAAATTGCATTATCATTATCATAATATTGTTGTTGTTGTAGTAGTAGTGATAATAATAATAATAATAATAATAATAATAATAATAATAATAATAATAATAAAACTTGAATGCATTTACTTCTTTGAAAATTGAAGAAAAAAAATAGAAACCTCACTCAAGGTAATGTTAATGTTTTATTCAGGAAGAATAGAAACTGCTGTCTTGAAATAAACAAAACACAAAATAAAAATACAGACTAAATACTGAAATATTTTGTTTCCAAACTGTCAAAAAGAAAGTTAGATTTTTTTTAAAGCCTGGTAAAAAAAAATTGCAAAGTGTATGTTATTATGAAACACACACATAGTTGAATAAGTTGTTTTCCTGGAAAAACATGCCTGAACAAGATTTGATTAGTTTAGGATAGACTACACCCACTAGCCAGTATACACTTCCTATCAGTAGAATAAAAATCCATATCATTTACCAGGATAATTAGAAAAAAATTAGCTTGAGGTTGAGTATTAAGTCAGCTTTTAGCTGACTTTTCAAGGCCCTAAAGTAGAAGCTGAACTCAGTACTGCCTGTTGCGATAGTTATTTTATAATAATTCTACCTGTCATGACATTACTTAGCCCGTCAGTAACGTTTTCAGATGATTAGAGAAGCAGAGGGTGAAAGAAAAGAGGGAGAGTGAAAAAGAGGGAGCAAGAAGTGTCCATGAAGTGAGGTAGAGGAAATGTAATAGTAACACTTTCATGTGATTAAATGAAGGGAAAGAGAGGAGAAAGAAAAAGGAAAGAGGAAAAGAGGATAAGGTGAAGAGTGAGGCAGAAAGAGGGAGAAACAAAAAAAAGAGAAAAGAGAAAGATGGAGAGAGAAAAAGAGACAGAGCGAAAAAGGGTTATAGTAGCGTCCATGATGTGAGGTAGGGGAAACAATAATTTTAGCAGAGGGGTGATGTTTTGATGGTGAAGTTAAAGAACGCTAGAGAGAGAGGGGAGAGAGAAATGAGGGAGAGTGATATGATGATGGTGGTGGTGGTGGTGGAGATAGAGTTGGTGGTAATGGAGATGGAAATGGCACTGGTAGTGGGGATGGCAATGGTGACTGAATAGTGAATTGTATTCTTTTTTTAATTGAACTAAGTTTTTTTTATATCACCTATCACTTAACACATGCACATAAGTGCAATTCCATGAAATATTCGTGCTTATTTACGTGGCTGATATAGCCTATTTAACTAAAGGTTGTATCATATGTATGAGATATTCCATTTTGGTTCTGGGGAAATGGAGAAATAAGAATGAATATTTATTTTATGAGTGCTGTGTATTAAGTCTATAAAATTGTGCATAAAGTATATAAAGTGTATACATAAAGTGCATTAAGTAATCATTGTATTCCAATTTCTTGCACATTTAAATGAGTAGCAGATGAGAACTATCTTTCCATACAGACACAACACAGACTACACTTTTAGGTTTTGGGGATAAAATTTTCAGAAATAACCCAATTGGGTTGACCCTTAATTCTGTGAAATATTCATGGTCTCTCAAGTATTTTTGTTCCTTTCACCTCATTTCACTAATCTTCTCTTACCTTATGATACCTATTTACATGAGCAACCACTCAACAATGACTCAATCCCTTTAAAATGTGCTGTGAATAATTCCTTTTAATCGAATCAATGAAAAAGAATTCAAAATACTGATTTGATGTATTTGGTTGTTGATTTCTAAATGGCATTATCTTTATCATAATATTGTTGTTGTCAGTGTTATCTTGATTGAGCAAGCAATAAGAAAGCTGGCTAGAAAATAATAATTAAATCTCCTTTAAATCACACTCTTCCATTTTAAAAAAGGAAAGAACACATTGAATAGTGTAATCTTTGATATATCATGCCTGAATAAAAGATGGGATAGTTGCAATTAGAGTGCCTTAGACTTGAGGCTAAACAACAGCAACATTATCAACAGCATCAAATACCAAATTAGTAAAGTAACCACTAATATAAAGTAATGCATAAGAAAACTACATTCATCAAAGACTTTTTTATTTATCAGAAATAAGGAAAAGTAAGCATACTATCAATGAGCACATCTACTCAAGGCAAGCAGGGCAGACAACGCAATCAATATCTCAATTAATTAAAATTAGAAGAAGGTATGTAGAGTAAACATTAATAAGACCTTTGGAGGTGTTTTAGTTTTATTACACCTCTTCATGAATCATTATTTATATTAAATATTTTGGTCATTTTAAACAGCTCAGTGCTAATAGCAAAATGCAAACTGACACAATAGCTGCCAGTTCATCTCCTCAGTCACCCATGAATTAGAATTATATAGAATACTACCATAGTTGATTATTAAAGTTTTCAAGATTTTTCGTAAAAATAAAAGAAACAAAAGCAACCATATCATTTTGATTAAGCATAAAATCAAATGAGTCCTTTCTGACTCATAATTTGTCTCCTCCTCTCTCTTGTGTTCTCATTCTTTCCTGCATCACACACACACACACACTCTCTCTCTCTCTCTCTATCTTTCCATATGTATGTATATATTTGCACACGCATACACATATACATATATGGATACAGGTCATCCCCAACGGTACAAATAACATGAAATACATAAACAAATGAAGGAAAAAAGAGTGAAATATGTAAACAACGAGAAAAAAAATGGAAAACAAGACTAGTTAATGCAGAGAAAGGACCCTTCATCAATTGTCAGCTGTCTATCTGCTCCTCATTTTCAATACGAGTTTTCAAAGACAGTTGCTCCCATAAATTCTAAAATAAAATTTAGGATTTACGGAAGGTCAAAGTGAAGACATACAAGGAAACTGAACAAAAACAAATATGGCAAGTCATTAGACCAGAACAAGAGAAAATAGTAAATGCTGGGAGAACCATTTTTTTGAAAAGAGAAAAGATAGAAGAGAGAGAGAAAAACACATCTGCTTGTTTGAACATCTGTGCATATATATATATATATGTGTGTGTGTGTGTGTGTGTATAATATATGTTATATATATATATATATATATATGTGTGTGGTGTGTGTGTGTATAATATATGTTATATATATATATATATGAAACATATATCTTTTACTTGTTTCAGTCATTAGACCACTGCCATGCTGGGGTATCACACTGAAGAATTTTAGTTAAACAAATCAAGCCCAGTACTAATTATTCTTTTCTTAAGTCTGGAACTTATTCTACCAATCTCTTTTGCTGAACTGCTAAGTTATGGGGACAGAAACACACCAAAACCAGTTATCAAATGGTGATGGGGAACAAACACAGATGCAAAGACTCACACACACTCACACACACATATATGATGAGCTTCTTTCAACCATGCAGTGGGTCTAAACCCAGAACCAAATTTTTTACCTGTGGTCCTATATATATATATATTTAGAGAGAGAGAAAGAGAGAATTATTAGTCAACAGGTGTTTATAGGCAGTGGCAACAGAACAGATATAGGAAACTCAAAGGGAGTATATAATATGTTCTTAGTACTGAGAAACTACTGGGTGAAAATGATGGGTCTTCCAGTTTAGTTCTCATTCTCTCTCTCTCTTTTGTATTCTTTCAGCTGACAAAGTAAGCTTTAAATAAACATAAATGTACATAAATGCTTTGACAATATACTTTTCCAATGCTGACAATTCTATTCTTTGACACCAATCATTGCAGTATAAAACCCAGGTTTGCAGCACAGCAAAAGTTGTATTGCTCAGTTGAGGGATAGTATCTTCTTTTAAGCAGATTTATTTATTTAGTCAAGAATAAAATTGACTGTTTTCTCCATGTGATTGCCTCTTTTTAAAACTGACAACCACTTTGAAGTTAAATACCATGGTATGTCAGCTTATTTATAGTTTTACAAAGCTTCCTAACTTTTCGAAGAATGCAGTCTTACATAGATATCAACAAGCGTAGTGAATCTTAAACTCTTTCCAGGTCATGGTATCTCCACTGAGTTCTACAGTGCACTATGAAAGCAACAATCAGAATAATATTTGGTATAATTCTTCCTAATTTAGGCTCAAAATCAGCAGTTTTGAAGGGATGGAGTACTTAGACCACATCAAACTTGATACTTTATTTTATCACCCTTGAAAGGATGCAAGGTGTAGTTAACTTTGGCAAGATTTGAATTCAGAATGTGATAAGTCAGAAGAAAACTGACAGAGAAGGACATATTTTTGCCTTGCTCTAACAATTCAGTCAGCTCACCTTGATAACTGCTATAATGAAATGAAATTAATTTTGCTTCGGATACAAAACACTGTCGATTGTAATATTTTTCCTCTTTGTAAGGTGCTGGGTACATCCCAGCGAGTATAAATCAGGGGTTACTGCTCATGGGGTGCAGCCAAGTGATTTAATTATTTTTATTAGATAATAGTGAATTAGCAGAGTCATTAGAGCATCAAAGTGAATGCTCTGTGGTAATTATTCAGACCCCTATGCACTAATTACAAATAGTGCCAAGGTGCCAACGTTACCTTTCATTCTTCCAGGTTTGTTAACTAAATTACCAATCGAAGGCAGTGGACTGGCACAATTGTTAGAGCATTGGTCTAAATGCATTGTAGTATTTGTTTTAGCTACTTTTGTTCTGAGTTCACATTCTACTTTGATGTTAATGATCACAGCCATTCACGTAACCAAGGAAGCACCCAGTCTAACCTGTAATAGGCCAGTGTCAACAGCAAGGCCTACTACCTCTAGCACAGAGAAACTAGAAATAGTATGTTAAGGACTTCATCCATCTAGAGAGCAAAAACTGCTGAATCGATTGGAAAATTTAATCAATTCTGGAGAAACGATATGTAAAGTTGACCACCAACAGAGTTTCCAGTCATGAATCGTGATAGATGAAGCTAATTACACTAACACTATTTAGTCCAACATTATTTTTTCTTAGCTGTTTCCACTGTGTTGAAGCTATGGAATTTAACACAATATAATTCAAATCACTAACAATGAATTTCAACATCAATTCAGAATCCAATAAAAACATTTGGTTTTATTATTATTTTTTTTTCCAGTTATAACGTCATGAGTTCAATTCCTGGACTGGGTAATAAATTGTGTCCTTGAGTAAGGACACATTTTACATTATTCTGGTTTTATCCAGCAGAAAATAATATGGGACCTAGCACTAGTGCAGCTCTCTTTCACTCCATTCCCTAATATTTCGCTGGACTCAATGGTGAGAGGGCCAACAGTGCTTCTGTCTCTGCACATGACCACATAGGCTCCTAAAACATTCAGCAAAAGCAGTGCACATGCTGCCTGGTCATATTTCTGTGTGAGTGAGGCCTAAGTCATCATTGTTTGAGTTTGTTTTTTTGACTTTTACTGCAAAATTACTTTCAAAAAAGGGTTAAATGTGTTTATATTTCCTTTCCTTGGATGTTGCTTATTGCTTTTGAAAGAATTTTGTCATTATATTCACTATTCTCTAAGTTGATATGGTAGATCTGTTCAGCATGGTCAAAGGTTTCCATTACAATAGGCGTATAATCTGTATTACATTCATTATTTACATTCTTAAGATAGCTAAGCTGCTTAAGTAATTTTCATATGGTTAATATAGTTCGAAATAGTCTGAAGTGATATATAAGGAATTTTCAGTCAAAACTTATTCTTCTATAGATAATAAGCTTGAATATTTTGCAAAGGCTTATTATATCTTTCTACAACTTATCATTCTTCTGTGCATTTATGCTAAATGACTGCATAATCCTTATCTCAGTATAATCTATCTCATTACTGAATAAACATTTTAACATGTAAAGGTTGCTTAGGATGACCAACTTACGGATTTTATTATTAAGCCAATGCAGAGTTATTGTTATCTGACTTCCCTGCATCCATTAAACTCTAAAGCTCAATCTTGATTTAACAATGGTAGGCCCCCCTACAGAATTACAGAATTCTAATCAGTAGAAGCCATATATCTATCTACCTACATATATACAGATGTGAAGGCACATGGCTCAGTGGTTAGAGCATCGAACTTACAATCGTGAGGTTGTGAGCTCGAATCCCGGACCGGGCTGTATGTTGTGTTCTTGAGCAAGACACTTTATTTGACGTTGCTCCAGTTAACTCAGCTGTAGAAATGAGCTGTGATGTCACGGGTGCCAAGTTGTATCGGCTGCTGCCTTTCCCTTGGATAACACTGGTGGTGTGCAGAGGGGAGGCCGGTATGCATGGGCGACTGCTGGTCTTCCATAAACCACCTTACCCAGACTTGTGACTAGGAGGGTAACTTTCTAGGTGCAATCCCATGGTCAGTGTCATGACCAAAGGGGGTCTGACCCGACATATATACAGATAGATGTTCATGTAGCTATATGTACACACACTCACACACACACACACACACACACACATACACACACATATGTATATGTGTGTGTGTATATGTACCTATGTATGCACACATACATACACATACATCCACATATAATTACTTAATAGACACAATACATATTTGTATGTGCTACTAATAGTTTCTTATGCTGAGAACATGCCAAATAATGAATTATTATATGTGTAACATTTCCACACAGTTATCAGGCACAAACCACATACAATAAAAACTAAAAATTGAAAGAGAGAACAAACTCAAAAAGGCGAGAGGAAGTATATAGAAAACATGAAAGGTTGAAAAAACGGAAATGGAAAAGGTAATCAGGAATAAGTAAAAAGGTAAAAGAGTTATCTCCCTTAGATTATAAGAGTAGAAATAACAGCGACAAGTTAATCAGGTATTAGTGCAATCAATTTTCCAGTTCTTCAAAAGGAACTTAGGCATACATTTACGACCACTGAAATTTTCAGCATTTGTAAATACATACATACACACACACACACACACACACGTGCACACATATGTAATCAGACTTGCAATCTTACAGTTGTGAGCCAAATGCCCTAACCACAAAGTCATATATCTTCATACCATCATCATCATATCATCATCATCATTTAACATCCGTTTTCCCTGCTAGCATGGGTTGGACCAGGATCCAGTCTGATCTGGCAGTGTTTCTACAGCTGGATGCCCTTCCTAACGCCAAACACACGTATATATATATATATATATATATACACACACATGATATATGTATGTATGTATCTTTGTATGAAGTTATGTACCTATGTATGCATATAAAATGAAAAGAGGGATTAAGAAGTTTGCTTTACAGCTACATATTCTGGGTGGGATTTCACTGTGCAATACCTAGAGCAAATTTCTTCTATAACCTAGGGTTAGATAATACCTTTTAAGTGGAATTTAGTAGATGTAAATTGTGCAGATACCGGTCATATATGTGCATTTGTTTAAAACATAACTTAGCCATTTAACAAACAGAAATTCTTAAAATATTTACCTGAGACAAATGAGAACTTGGGCTATTAAGGCCAGTTAAAACCCTTGATGATGATACCTCAGAATAGTAGTGCTTTAATAACTGAAACCAATAATAAATACATATTCACTTTCCAAAGCTGAAGTAAAAGGGAAGCTTAGAATGAATTAATAAATAATATTACCACATAAGTGCAGTACGATGTAAAAACTTCCAGCACACTCTGTGGTTAGCATTAGGGGCAGCATCCAGCTGTAAAGATCACGTCAAATCAGAATGGAGTCTGGTGCAACTCCCCAACTTGCCAGTTATGGTCAAACCGTCCAACCCATGCCAGCATGGACAACAGACATTAAGTGATAATGATGATGATTACTAGAGTAATGCTGGGTAGGGACCAAAATCATATCACAGGTACAAGTGGCTAAAATGGATTTCTTCCAAAGGAACCCTGGCAGGTTGTAGTTTATGCAGCTTGGAGGTCAAGGAGTTTCTACAGATTGAACAGCTACTTCTATGTATTAAAAGGTCACAGCCCCAGTGCTAAAGGCATGTCGTTAGAATGTCATAGGAAAGGATCACAAGTTGAACTCTTTAAGCTGAGCCAATGAGCAAGAGAACTGGGGTAGTCCAAGAAGGAAATGGCTGGATAATATCCATCAGTCTCAGTTGGTCATGCCTGGTAATGCAACCAAAAAATCAAATGAAGGTTGCTTCTGATAATATCCTATAGACAAGGTACCTGAAGACTCTACCACCATGATTCTAACAGGAATAGTAAGTGAAGAAAATGGATGGATGGATGGATGGATGGCTATTGCTAGAAGTGTGGCATGGGTATATCCAAAGACATTATCACTGGCAACAGAACACTGCTAAGTAAAATAATGGCATCTTTGGAAACCATTCTTAACATACAGCTCCATGTACAATGTATACTATTTTCACTGAGTACAATGAGGTGTTCCAAAATGGGTAGGGGTTGCTACCTTGAGTAATTCAAGGAACCTTAATGGCTTCCAGTATAGGCACAAGACACAAGAACACATATTTATGATGGGAAAAAGGAACTTGCATACATGAATGATGATGTTGGTTTTGGTCAGATATGATCTCAAGAAGAGGAGATAATATGTGGCATTTTGTTTGGGTTTTATATCAATTTTGCTACTTATATAATTGTTAGATGTCTCTTACTAATTCTGCTACCCAATATAATCATTATTAGATGTCTTGGAAATTCTCAATGAATCATAAGAATTACTATGTCGTGTGTCTCACCTATCAATAAAGCTAATCAAAAGGAAAAATAAATGTATGCACATATGTATGTGTTTGTATGTGTGTGTTGGGTGTATATGACTATATTTTTATATGTATGAGTGTGTATGTGCATCTCTCTCTTTATCTTTATCTATCTCTTGTTCTCTCTCTTTGTATGTATATATATATATATATATATATATGATATGTCATTGCAATGTATATGAATATATATATATATATACATACACACACACATATATATACGTACATATATATATATACACACATTGATACACACACACAAGCACATATATATATATACATATATAAAATGTATATACATGTATATGAATATATAAAATGTGTGTGTGTGTGTATATATATTGAATATTAGAAATAGTCTTAGAACTGAATGCAATGAAGACAAAATAACCAAAAAAAAAACCAAAAAGAAAATCAATATGACATATGTCATAATTACTCAATTTCCACCCACCAGCTAACATCTTGCTCTATGTTTATTACATTTCAATAGGCAAATTATTACTTAATTTGACAAGAAATACCCTTCAACAACAAAACAAAATAGATACAAAAAAAAAGAGGAGAAAAAAGGAAAACAAAGATAAAGATGAGACTTTTCTTGGAAAACTAAGGAAAAAAACCACCCCAAAACATATGTCCTTGTCTCTTTCTTGCTCTAACTCTCTCGCTATTGTCACTCTTGTTCTTTCTTTTTTTACCCCTTTCCTCCCACTATTCTCTACTGTTGTCACCCTATGTTTTGGTTCTCATTCATATTTTCTTTTATTTCAACACATATATGTGTATACGTGTGTGTGCACATGTGTGTGTGTGTGTTTGTGTATCTGTGTGTGAGTAAAAAATTAATATAAACAGCCATGCACAATGTGTTACGAAAAAAGAAAAACTATAAATGTCACTAAATGCAACAAGGGTGTTAGAACACCTTCATTGCTAGAAATAAGAGTTAAAATGCTCTCATGCTGTAGTTAAAGCACATAATTGTATACATATGTAACTACAGCATGAAAGAATTTAGCCTAAATACATACATATATATGTATATATATATATATATGTATGTTTGTATGTATATATATATGTATGTATGTATGTATGTATATATGTATGTATGTATGTGTGTATGTATATGTATGTATGTATGTATATAAATATGTATGTATGTATATATATATATATATATAATGTGCAGCAAATAAACTATTGTCTAAATTATGCAACAGATATATTTACCAAAATTACATAAAAATATCTTGAAGTACTAAAGAGTAAATTTATTTCATAAAATCTCCATTGGCTTCAACCATGGCCTCCAGACAACTTTGGAATATCCTGCAACTCTTCTGGATGGTCTCCTTGTTTAAATTGGTAAATGCTGCCATAATCCTTGCCTTCAGTTCATCTTTAGTGTTACAAGGAGTTTTGTTGGTCTCTTGCTTTTTTACCATGTACTTAGTGCAAGATTTGAAGAGTGCAGTTTGATTGTAACAGTTATGTTTTCAAAGCTGAAATGAAAGTGACAAAGAGCATATTCGGCATATTTTGCTTTTTGAGTTCAATAAGAAAGTGCAAGTAATATTAATGCAGTGTTTGGGGATAGGACAATAAATGTAAGCCAGTGTCAATGGTGGTTCCCAGAAATTCTGAACTGGGAATAGAAGAAGAGCCTCATCCTGGGAGATCTGTAGAGCTTGACAAGGATGTCCTGCAAACCCTGATGGCACAAAACCCCATTGTAACTGTTGAGCAACTAGCAGAGAAGTTGGGATTTGGTCATTCAACCATTCATCGACACCTGTGCCATCTGAAAAGTCAACAAATTGGGTCAATGGGTTCCTCACAAATTTTCAAAGTTTAATGATATCACATCTCATGAATGAATGGTTTTTGGACCGAATAGTGACTGGTGACGAGAAATGGGTTCTCTATAAAAATGTTAAGTGCTGAAGACAGTGGGTAGGGAAAGGAGAAATGCTGGCACCCAAGGCTAAAGATGGTCTTCACCACGTAGGGTGTTGTTATCTGTTTGGTGGGATATGAAATGTTTAATCCACTTTGAACTTCTAAACCCAAACCAAATGATAAGAAAGGAGATCTACTGCAAGCAGCTTGAGTGGCTTAAGTCAGTGCTAGAAGAAAAAAAAAACATCTTTGCAATCATGAGCTTCTAAGTTCAATCGTACTACATGGCATCTGCAAAATGTCTTTTACCAAAGCCTTGACTTTTCAATAAAATTGGGTAAATGAAAACTGTATGGGAGCCTATCAAATGGATTCTTTTTGTAATTCAAAGGTCCAGTTATTTCACATACTCTATCATGCTGATTTGACCTGATAATTGCATTATGGGTATACATGTCAGTGGAATATTCAGCTACTAACTGAATGATTTAATTCAGTTGAGTAATTATCTGACTACTCTAATAAACTAATGAAGACTTCAGTAAATGTCTTGTGCCTAGTGACTCATGAATAAGAAAATTATTTTGAATTTATAATTTAGAAATATTGGACAGGGTGCAAAGCTTAGAGATCAGGGAGTTTCTCCAGGTTGAGTTGCTACTTCTCTGCATTAAGAGTTCACAGCCATGGTACTATGGAAACATAGTTAGAATGTGGTAGGAACGACTCACAAGACAGATTCTTCAAGTTAAACCAACTGGCAGGAGACCTAGAGATAGACCAAGAATGAGATGGCTGGATAATATTCATAGTGTTAGATGGTTGTGCTTGGGGATCCAGTCTAATGACTGTTGCTTCTGATAGAACCTATGGGGAGAGTGCCTGAGGATTCCACCCACAAGATTCTCCAGGAAAAAATGGATGGATGGAATTTGGTAATATTAGTTCTGAATGTGAATGTCCTCTTGGACTATGTATACTTTAGAACTACGTACAAGTTTCTATCTCTGAAAATGAGACTAATAGTCTGCAAAAGACATGTTTAATGTTAGTAACATTAAAGAAAGTCAGATCTGCTATAGAGTAAATGAGGAATAATATTGGTAAATGACCAATATTATAATTTACTATGTTTCTTTCTTGATGGAATTTTTGAGTGGAGGTGTAGACTTACCATAACTTTTTGAAGTATTAACCATCAAATCACGAAGTAAACATACAGAAATCTATATTTGATGGTGTAGTGAAAGAGAATTAATGAGAAATGAAAACAGTCTGAAATGTCATTCACACGAGACTACTTCAGACATGTTTCATTCTTGGTGAAACTTTTTAGCAGAGGGGTAGACTTAATATAACTTGTTGAAGTATTAGCTATTGAATCAATAAGAAAATATAAAAACAAAAATATGTATATTTGTTGATGCAGAGGAAAAGAACCAAAGAAAAATTAAATTATTCTCAAACATCATCTGCATTATGTTAAGGGAGACAGTCAAAGCAACAAGAAATAGTGTTTTGCTAAGTTGTTTTTCAACATTGTATAGATTAATTCTGGCATATTAGTAAATTCTAACATGCCAAGTTACTTAACAACTTCTTGAGGAAAAAAGTGGGAAATAATACTAGAATGCTGCATGAAAAGCTATGGTAAGGAATCTTATGTTCTTAATACGAACAGTGATTCAAAGTAGAAATTTTGTTCCTTCATTAAATACATATGGTGATTTGTTAGATAACAATAAGGTTATAATCCATCTGGGCACAAGGAATGTGAATGTTTAGGAGTTGAAAATAGATTTGCTGCAAGAAAACAGGATAAGCAACTGCTTCTAGGCAAATCTTGATAGAATCTTGTTTGATTTTCATGCTATGCAATTGGGTTTATTGGTTGAAAATATTGAAAACAGTCAATGTAAAATGTACAATAGCCTTCAAAATACCATTAAAAATATCTAGACTGACTCTAAAAGTAGTCAGACATACAATATTCTGTTTATAACAGCTAGCACTTAACACAAATCAATAAAAGTACTGTTTTGTAATTTAGGGACAACAAGATTTGTATTTTTTAAATAAAAAACAAAAAAGATGATGGTAGGACTGAAGTGATCTGAAAGAAGAAAAGAGAGAGAAGGATTTATATAGATAGATATATAAATAGATATATAGAAAGAATTTAATAAGGAAGGAGAAAGTGTAAAACATATGCTAATCTATACATATTTATTGGATACAAAATTGTTCTGGCTTGACTTGAAATATTCTTTATTCTAAAACACATTTGACCTAAGCATTAACAAAATACTTTCTTTTATGACAAAAGATCAATTTTTGAATATCCCAATAAAATATTTTACTTAATCTCTATGTGTGTATGTATGTGTGTATGTATGCATGTATGCATGCATATTTGTGAGAATGTGCACGAAAGTGTGTGTAATGTATGTATTTTTCAGGTGTGTTATTATGTGCTTAGCTGAGTGTGCTGAAATCGTTAACATTTACATCTGTAATCAATATTTTCTTATTGAAATTTGTTCTTTGAAATCTTTAACTTATCAAGAAATATTATGAATGACAGAACTGCATTTCTAACTAATAAGTTAGTTAAAGCTTGTGACTTGGAAAGTTTATTAAATCATTACATGAAGTTCTGTTATGTGTTTAAAATTATCTTATATTTCTCTCAAAGGAGAAAAGCTTCTGGATTATAAACAAATTATAACAATGAGAAACTGAAGTTAATATTTCATGTGTATTTGTTTTGGTTATTATTGTAGTATCATCATCATCATCATTATCATCATTGTTTTCGTCATCACCATCATCATTGTCTTCGTCATGATTGTCACCATCATCTTCATCATAATCATCATTATCATCATTGTTTAACCCTTTCAATATCAACCTGGCTGAAACTGGCTCTGGCTCTGAGTACAAATGTCTTATTTTCATAAGTTTTGAATTAAAGTCTCCCACCAAACCTTACTCACAATTTGTTCCTAACAGTAGTTTAATGATAACTAAGTTATTTTACTAGATTCTTTGTTATATTTAGAATTAATTGAATAACACACAGAACATCTCAAAATAAATATGGTAACGAAAGGGTTAAATGTCCACATTTCCATGCCTCTAGACGTCAGTTGAAATTGAATGAGGCAGGGGCTCTTTTTATGGCCAAATATGCTTATACATGTTTCATGGAAAACTGGAAATGAGTGACTCTGCTTGTATGATGGTGACCATTGCTTACAACTATTGTACAATGTTAGCACAAGGAGACACTAACACACACACACACACACACATGTAGTATTAGTATTAGTAGTATTAGTAGTAGTAGTAGTAGTTGAAGGTTAAGTCTTTGGATTTGCTCATGTCACACTTCTATATGTAATTGTGTGAAATCTTCTTCAGATCTACTTTTAACCCCAGTGAAGTCCCAGAGGGTAATGCAGAGTTGTTACATTATTTGCCAGTCTACTACAAAGACAATACAAGGGAGAACTGTTAAATATGTCATCTTACCAAAACTATGGAACCCTAATCTGAAGGTGGAAGAGTGGTAGATTTCAGAGAGCACCAAACTAAATGCCTTTCTCAACTTTAATTCTCTTTCCCCAACTCTCTCTCTTTCTCTGTCCCTTCCTCCCACTCCATTTCTTTCTCTTACTATATTAGAGTTGTAAACCTCACTGGGGTTGATTTAGTGCAACATTTCTTTGTAATGAGTCAATAAGTACCAGTTATGAACTGTTACTGATTAAACTGGTAAAAAGAAGAAAAAACACAAAATTATGGCCTTTGCACCTATATTAGTGATCAATGTTCTAATATGAACCAATATTTTTCTTCAATTTATTTTTTAAATTTCATTGAGTAGAACTAAGGACAAAAAAACTGTTATCATCTATTTTCTCCCCACATTAATTAGTACATGCTTAAACTATATTATTAGCATAGAAAAACCAAACAATGCAAGCATTATTACTTCCAGCTTTTCATTAATGATGTCTAAACAGCAGAATACTGATGTTAAATGCGTTATTCTGTTGCAATCAGCACTTCTAAATGATACGGAAACAGCTAATAACTACGGCAATTTAGTAGACTTTGTAGAAAACGAAAGCAACAAACTTAGCCACTATAGTAAAATATCCATTAGTAGCTGTGAAATGCTCGGTCGGTGGTGGGCGAATCAACTTCTTTAACATTTACAATTGACTTGCTATTCAAGGTGATAATAGGCTACAATTAGTCGACACAGCTTGCAAGCGTTTCACTTGTAACACCTTCTGCTCGTTGAAAAGGGGGCTCCAATAAAAGAAAGTCAAATGAAAGGAGAAACGATCAAAGAATATCCTGTTCTGAGTGCAACGTTAACAAATACGAAGGTCAATTCAGCTTGATTCTTGTCCCAGCAATAAGTAGATTACACCAAGTTCTATGCAAGCCGCTCCTTGCATGAGAACATGATTGTGTGTATGTATGTGTGTGTGTGTGTGTGTGTGTGTGTAAATAAAATGAAATAAATGGTGACAAATTATGATGCCAATTAAATTATCAGGAAATATCATCATCATCATCATCATCACTGTTATTATTATCATTATTAATGTGGTGAGCTGATAGACTTGTTAAGCACATTGGACAAAATGTTTTGTAGTGTTTCTTCCGACTCATCACTGTCTAAGTTCAAATTCTTACAAGGTTGACTTTGCCTATCATCCTTTTTTGGGGGTCAATAAAATAAAGTACCAGTCAAGTACTGGACTTGATGTGGTTGACTTGCCTCTGCCCCTTTTAACTGCTAACCTTGTGCTAGAAGTAGAATTATTATTATTATTATTATTCAGGTGGTGAACTGGCAGAATCATTAGCATACCAGGCAAAATGCTTGTCACTACATTCTGAGTTCAAATTCCGCCAAGGTCCACTTTGCCTTTCATCCTTTAGGGGTTGATAAAATATGTACCAGTTGAATACTGGGCTCAATGTAATCAACTCATTACCTCCTCCAAAACTGCTGCCTTTGTGGCAAAAATTAAAACCATTATTATTATTATTATTATTAAGGTGGTGGGCTGGTAGAACTGTTAGTCTGCTGGGAAAAATGCTTAGCATTATCATTATTATTATTATTATTATTATTATTATTATTATTATTATTATTATTAGACAGACTCAGTGGAGTGATAAGAAAAATGATTTGCCTTATTTCTTCCAAGGTGGGGAGCTTGCAGAATCATTAGTACACCAGGCAAAATGCTTAGTGGCATTTCGTCTGTCTTACGTTTTGAGTTCAAATTCTCCTGAGTTTGACTTGGTGTTTCCTCCTTTAGGGGCTGATAAAATAAATAAGCAGTCAGGCACTGGGGTTGCTGTAATTGACTTACACCCTCCCTCAAAATTGCCAGCCTTGCACTAAAATTTGGAACCATAATTTCCTCCAACTGTATACACCCTGAGTTTAAATTCTATGGAAGCCAACTTTGCCTTTCATCCATCTAGTGGCTGAGGACCAGTCAGTACTTTTGTCAATTTGACTGACTTCTGTCAACCAAATTTCAGGTTTTCTACCTATGCTAGAAACAATTATTATAATTACTGACAGAAGTGATAGCATACTGTACAAAAATGCCTTGTAGTGTATGGCATTCCTTTTCTCTTTTATGGGGTGGAAATGAGTGTCAATTTATTCTTTTCTCCTCGCATGAGGTACCCATAACATTAAGTACCAGTCAAGAAAGAGCTTGATGTATTGATAATGTTTGTCTCAAATATGAGGCCTTGTGACTATGCTGCAAATCATAATTATTATCATTATATGTGAGCTTCTTTGCACCAACAGGTGCAACAGAAGACCACATGTAAATCCACATGTACATTGGCTCAAGCAAAAGAAGCAAGTGGCACAAAAATAACCAACACCATTCCAATGGATTTAATAAAATGTTCAGTTCAAAAATCCAAGAATGTTACCAAATTCAATAGATCCCTGAAGAGCACTGTAGAGTACAACAGCAAAATCAGTGCCAATAACAACTGTAATGTAGATACTGTCTAGACACATCAATATGTAATAACAACATTCTTCATCTAAGAAGTTGTTTTTTTTTAAATCCACCAAACATGTTACTTTTTGACTGAGATCAAAATCCTTTTCTGAAATGTATCTAAATAAGAACTTTACCCACAAAACAAAACTTTAGAAAAACAATACAAGGCTTAAAAGAGATGGAAGGATGGAAAGAAGGGGAAAGCTGAAGAAGAAAAATAAGCTATAACAGTGAACTTCAATATCAGTAGGTCAGTTAATCCACATCACAGCAATAAGATTTAAGATTGACGGTATTAATGCTGGTCATAAACTAATTGAAGTACTTAATAAATGTTAGGTTGTATGGTAAAAACAGTGATTGAACCAATGTCCCTATACTGAAATATTGGTAGTCAAATGTTTGCTTTCAATAATTAAGCTATAAATAATATTTTTCTTCTCATGAGAGATGACAGAATCACTTTATTTTTATAAAAAAGTCAGATATAATTTCAACAGTTATTCTCCTCTGAGTAGTGTGGATTAATGCTTTTGTAGAAGAAAGAGAAAACCAAAATCATTTGAAAGCTGCAATTATACTGTCTTTATGGGAGTGGGCTTAAAGATTTAGTGCAATGCAGCCTGTTGAAAAATATTTGCCAATTCAGAATTCTATTTAAGATGTGGCACTGAAGAAAATAACTGTTACATTATAAGAAACTTGGTTTCTTTTCAATATATGATACTGACAGTAAAAGAAAAATTCCAAATAATTTATGAAGAAAAAGTATTTGATAAGAAAGTGAGAATAAAAAGGAAAGGAAAAAAATGAATTCTTACTTTAAAACTATAATAAATACTAAAACAACTACACACACATATATATACATTTACATACATACATGTAAACATATATACATAATATATATATATATATATATGCATATGTGTATAAGCAAAACTGTAAACTAACCGAATAGCATTTAACTGTAAATTCTAAAACTGATTTTTTTCCATTGGTCCTTATAACTACCAATTTGAGCTGTAGGCAGTCAAAAGACATAATTTTGATTGATATGTCCAGCGATAGTAGTGAAGAATTATTACTACTTTGTGTCATAGTTCAAAATTTGGCACTGTTATATTTTCAAACACCAAATACCAATCACCAACATCCTGTCTTTCACCATGAATAGAAAGATTGGTTCAGAATTTTATTGGGCTATAGAGAAGCAGAGTGAGAAAATAAAAATTATTTCATAAACATCTATACTGTGTTTACCATAACTGACTCCATTCGCTTTAATACATCTTTGTAGCAAACTACTGGCATGGTGAACCAATAAAGGAGATCTATATGTCATCATTCACCTTACTAGAAACAGTGGCTAAATTTCCCTCAACTCATACCCGAGTATCTTACAAATGAATACACTAGGTAACATTGTCCTGTGTACATTATATCTAAAAATAATCTGTAGGAGGGTCATGTCTGGGACATCTTTGATCATAGCTCTGCTCAATAATAACAACAGTAACTAAAGTTGTTATGTTTGGTCTCTTTAGTACAGCACAGGTTTGCTCTGTCATGATTGGCCTGGAGTTAAATAGCTTCTGCTCCAGCCATACACACACCACACCGTGCCTTACGGAAAGCAAATGTCTGCTTGCCCATGGTTGTCTTGTAACTTAACAAGAATAATCACAATAAACTAAACATAATGCTGTATTTTTAATAAAGCAGATGGACCTACTCAATCGTGGACAGCCTAGGGCTAAGCAACACAATATCTATAGCTATAATGTTATACTCATTAGCAAAGCAGATAAGTCTGCTTGCACCTTGTAGCAAAACTGAATAGAAATAAAAACAACAAAAAAAAAGTAAAAAGAAAAATTGGTTTCAGTTCTACAAGCATCTATTAAGATATTAGCAGTATGAAGGGTACCCAGATTTGAAAATAATTACTTCAACAAAAAAAGAATCCCAGACTGCTAGCATGGGAAATTGCAATTAAAACAATAAAATGTTAACACACATAGGTACATATGTATATTTGCACATGTATGTGTTACTTATGAGGTGATTTGTTATTCTATGGGAGTTTATTGATAGGCTTTGTGCTAGACAGGCTAAGTAGCAAAAAGATAAAACACAACCATTTAGGTGATATATGTGTGTGCGTCTGTGTGTGTATATCGATGTGTTATGTGTACTTATATATGTATATGTGTGTGTACATGTGCATATATATGTGTGTGTGTATATCGTTGTGTTATGTGCACCAATATATGTATATGTGTGTGTACATGTGCATATATATATATATATATATATATATATATATATATGTGTTTATATATATATATATACATATATATGAGATGTATGTGTATGTGCTTCAATGTATAATCAACACATGCACACACACATATGTATACATCTGTATACATACAATCATAACATACAATACATGAACTGCAAATCTCTTTCTCTCTCTTCTACCCTTCTCTATTTTTAACATTCAGTTACTTAATTGTTGCTTACTATGATCACAATGAACAGAATGAATTTATTCACACACACACACGTGTATGTGTGTGTATATACATATATATATATATATAACATAAAATATGCATGTACGTATGTGTATATATATATATGTGTGTGTGTGTGTGTGTGTGTGTGTTTGTGTGTGTGTGTATATATATATATATATAAGCACATATGTATACACACACATACACATATATATGTATATATATACACACACACATATATATATATATATATGTATGTGTGTATATATATATATAGATATACAGATAGATATGTATACACATACACACACACACATATATATATATGTATGTATATTCGTCAGATATACTAAGTTTCTCTGTGATGTATTTTGCATCTCCTTTAGGATTACATTTCGAGGGCTGCTTAACTTTGATGAATGACTACCAAAATAAGAAAAAAAAAAAAAGAGAAAAAGGAATGTGTGCATAATTTGAGTGGTGAATTTAAAAAACAGAAAAAACATTAAATCCAGTATTACAACTGTGAAAATAATTGAACTCAGTCATAGTGTTTCTTAGTAGCCTAAAGACAGATAATCAATGGTTGTCAGTTACTGCAGGACTGAGCCTGACTTAGCAAATATTTTCATTATATATATATATACACACACACGTGTGTGGAGGTGCGTGGCTTAGTGGTTAGGATGTCAGCACCATGATCGTAAGATTGTGGTTTCGATTCCTGGACCGGGCGATGCGTTGTGTTATTGAGCAAAACACTTCATTTCACGTTGCTTCAGTCCACTCAGCTGGCAAAGATGAGTAACGCTGTGATAGACTAGCGTCTCGTCCACCTGGGTAACACATACACCATAGAAACCAGGAAACCAGGCCCATGAGCCTGGCCAGGCTTTAAAAGGGTGCATTTTATTTTTTTATTTACGCAGGAGTGGCTGTGTGGTAAGTAGCTTGCTAACCAACCACATGGTTCCGAGTTCAGTCCCACTGTGTGGCATCTTGGGCAACTGTCTTCTGCTATAGCCCCGGGCCGACCAATGCCTTGAGTGGATTTGGTAGATGGAAACTGAAAGAAGCCTGTCGTATATATGTATATATATATATGTGTGTGTGTTTGTGTGTCTGTGTTTGTCCCCCTAGCATTGCTTGACACCCAATGCTGGTGTGTTTACATCCCCGTCACTTAGCGGTTCGGCAAAAGAGACCGATAGAATAAGTACTGGGCTTTATAAAGAATAAGTCTCGGGGTCGATTTGCTCAACTAAAGGCGGTGCTCCAGTATGGCCGCAGTCAAATGACTGAAACAAGTAAAAGAGTAAAAAAGAGTAAGAGTATAGACATACATACACAAACACACACATGCACATTTATGCATTCCTGCATATTCTTTTACTTGTATGAGTTATTAGATGGCACCATGTAGAACACCACCTTGAAAATTTTAATTGATGAAACAGACCTAGAATTTATTTTTAAAAAACTGGCACTTATTTTATCATCATCTTCATGCCAAACAACTATATTACACAAGGATAAGCAAACACTCCTTCTCTGCACATATATAGTCTCTCTCTCTTTACATATATATATATCACGTGACTGACCAGGCTATCAGATGTTGTTACACATCGCTGGTCACAATGCGCTTCGCATTGTTTTAGCCTTCAAATGACGCCACCCCGCTGGCTAAGCGAGCAGGCCAACAGAAGAAAGAGTGAAAGAAAGTTGTGGCGAAAGAGTACAACAGGGGTCGCCACCACCCTTGCCGGAGCCTCGTGGAGTTTTAGGTGTTTTCGCTCAATAAACACACACAATGCCCGGTCTGGGAATCGAAACCGCGATCCTCTGACCGCGAGTCCGCTGCCCTAACCACTGGGCCAATGCTAGCATGGAAAGCGGACGTTAAATGATGATGATGATGATGATATATCATTTAATATGTACAGGATTTGAATATGAGCTAGTATTAGTTTCATGCCTTTGGAAATACAGATGTCAGACAAGCTCAGATTCGAAATACAGGTGTGGCTGTATGATAAGAAGGTTGCTTCTGAATCTCATGGTTCTGCATTCAGCCCCCACTTCATGACACCTTGGGTACGTGTCTTCTATTATAGACTCAGGCTTATCAAAGCCTTGTGAGTGGATTTAATAGACAGAAACTGAAAGAAGTCCGTCATATGTATAAATATGTATATATCCATGTATGTGTCTTGTGTCTCTCCCCATCATCACTTGACAACTGGTGTTGGTTTTTATATCCCCATAACTTAGTGGTTCAGCAAAAGGGTCTGAGAGAATAAGTACTAGGCTTATAAAGAATAAGTCCTGGGTATCTATTTCTTTGACTGAAACCCTTCAAGGTGGTGCTCCAGCATGGCTGCAGTCAAATGACCGAAACAAGTAAAATGAGAAAAGAATAAAGTGTGTGTTTGTGTGTGTTATCTCTGATATGGTGGGTATTGTTGAGAATATATTATTGCTTCACATAATGTTACATTGTTACAATAATTATAAGTTTAATTTTTCAAATTTCATAGTCTTCATATAAAATAACTGTTTTCAATTTAGGCACGTGGCCAGCAAGTTTGAAACAGGAGGTAAATTGATTACATCAATCTCAGTACTTGACTAGTACTTTATTTTACCAATTCTGGGTGGATGAAAGGCAAAGTTGACTTTGTCAGAATTTAAACCCAAAATGCAAAAAACCAGAAAAAAATACAAGGGATTTTATCTGATGCTCTAATGATACCACAATTCCAAAATAGTAATTTTCAAATTTCTCATTTGTATATTTATATTAAACATATCTATACCTATATCTTTACTACCCACAAGGGTCTAAACACAGAGAGGACAAACAAGGACAGACAAATGGATTAAGTCGATTATATCGACCCCAGTGCGTAACTGGTACTTATTTTATCGACCCTGAAAGGATGAAAGGCGAAGTCGACCTCAGCGGAATTTGAACTCAGAACGTAGTGGCAGACGAAATACCGCTAAGCATTTTGCCCGAGGTGCTAACGTTTCTGCCAGCTCACCGCCTTAAAGATATCTATACCAATATCCAATCAATTATAGTAATACTGTGATATTCTGATAATGTTATTTTCAGGTGAAAGCACATGATCTTACAGTTAGGACGTTTGACTCATGACTGCATGATTATGGTTTCAATTCCCAGACAATGCAGTGCATTGTGTTCTTGATCAGGGCACTACATTTCACATTGTTCCATTGTTCCAGTTCACTTGACTGAAAATGAGCACTAACAGCAGCAGCTGAAGTTAACAATGTGATAAACTGATATCTCATTCAGTGCATGTGGTAGGAAGAGTATAGTACTCTTATAGTTGCTTATATGCCATAGAAACTGGGACACACTCCAGCCTTATAATCCTATAAGCACATAACAGTCTCCTATATTATTCTTAAGGTCAATATATAGGTTTCAAATTTTGGCACAAAACCAAGTTTGGGGAAGGTGGCTAGCCAGTTATATCGATCCCAGTGCTCAAATAGAATTTATTTTATTGACCCCAAAAGAATGAAAAGCTAAGTCAACCTCATCAGAATTTGAACTCAGAACATAAAGACAGATGAAATGATGTCAAGTATTTTGCCTGGTATGATAATAATTCTGCCAGCTCTCTGCCTTTCTTAAGGTCAATTTATTACTGTCTCTATGTTATAGATCAATTTTATGTGACCATCATACACAAAAATTATAATTATTGCACCTGTGCAACATTGCCTGATATTATTCATAGTAACAAAAGTATATTCTCAAAATCATATGACAGGTAACAAACCAATATTGGAAATAAAAGTCTTTAAATACCAGTGGTGAAACACTAAATTATACAGCAGAAAATTGTGAAAATTTTTGAGGTCAGTGGAAATAGTCATACAAGTAGAAACAGGAAGAGGTGGGGGTGAAGATAAGAATATATATAGATAGATAGATAGATAGAGAGAGAGAGAGAGAGAAGTAGTAAAAGTAGAAGGTGAATTATTAGTTGTATATGAGGAGATGTAGTAACAGTAGAAAATAGTGCAAGAGGGAAAACAGAAAAGTAATTCCGTATAAGTTAGCATGACCAAGCAATGAACAATGGGTATTATTACTATGAAATATATAAAGAATGTATATAAACAGATTGTTCAGAAATGAAATTAAATAAAAATGGTAATAGTGTAACATTTTTATTTTATTTCCCTTGTCAAAATGAAGTGTTTCATACTACAATAAAAATCAAGCTGTGCTAAATAAATTCTTTCTAAGATAGAGATTTTTATGATGTCTTTAAAAAGGAAGAAAAAAAAAAAACTTTTTTTATTTATATATTCTTATTTAGTTATCATTTCAATGCTGATGGGGTTTTTTCTTATCTATTTGTTCCATGCAAACATTGTTATACTAAATACTACTCGTGACTTTTTTCCTGGCTAAAATTGTGATTTGTTTTCCCTCTGTGGCTTTATTTCTGGTCACCTTTTTGGTGATCATAAATAAAATCTTAGAAAAAAAAAATATGGTACAGTCTCACATATGTGACACAGTAAGTAGAAAAACTTTGATCAACTCAGATTATCCAAGCTATCAGTTGACAAAAACCTCCCTTTAGGTATGTCTGAGTTCAAATTCCACCAAGATGTGAAACCTTGGGCAAGTATCTTCTACTTTAGCATTTAGATTACTCTAAATTTCAGTGATATGATTGTTTATGTTTGGAATGACATTGTAGATTAGGTGTAAAAGACCAGATCTGGTTGGTTTGAACATAAAACAGATAGAAAATTTGGGTCAAATATGGTCATTTTAAATGCTAATGGTTAAAGGTGAAAAGCAACAGGCATAGGAAGAACCCTAATAACATCAGTTGAGTGAAATTTTTTGAATGATATAAATTGCAGTCGTGTTTATGATGACTGAAGTGGTATGTAGTATGACTCGAAACCAGATGTTATTTCGTTTTGTGCCATGTAAAAGTACATTGAGATTCAGCTGCACTTAATGTTGTAGCAATTGTACATGAACTCAGTACTAGAAGCTAGTTTTTCATGACCAAGTTAATGAATAGACATCACACATACAGTAAAATTTCATAATGCTGTGTAGTAAGAAGCTTGTTTCCCAACCACAGAAAGGAATACGGAAAGAAACAAGGAGAGAAAATAAAGAATGTGTAGTGGCTAGCGATCTATCATGGTGAATATATATATATATATAATATATATATATATATATATACATATATATATATATATTTCTTTTCTTTTTTTTTCTTTTACTTGTTTCAGTCATTTGACGGCGGCCATGCTGGAGCACCACCTTTAGTCGAGCAAATCGACCCCGGGACTTATTCTTTGTAAGCCCAGTACTTATTCTATCGGTCTCTTTTTGCCGAACCGCTAAGTGACGGGGTCGTAAACACACCAGCATCGGTGTCAAGCAATGCTAGGGGGACAAACACAGACACACATACACACACACATACATATATATATATATATATATATACATATATACGACAGGCTTCTTTCAGTTTCCTTCTACCAAATCCACTCACAAGGCATTGGTCGGCCCGGGGCTATAGCAGAAGACACTTGCCCAAGATGCCACGCAGTGGGACTGAACCCGGAACCATGTGGTTGGTTAGCAAGCTACTTACCACACAGCCACTCCTGCACCTATTATATATATATGATAATTATTATTTGAGGGAATAAAATCCAAACTTACAAGGAAAAAGAATTCAATTTAGAAATACTAAATCAAATTCCACACAATATAGTATACATAAAATATCAGAAAAAACCACCTTTTATCAATTCAAAATGAATAATTAAATTACACCATCTAGAAAATTACATATAATATGAATATGTATGTATGTATATATTTGTGTGTGTGTGGCTGTGTTTGTCCCTCTGCCATGAGTTGACAACCGGTGCTGATGTGTTTATGTTCCCGTGATTTAGCATTTTGGCAAAGAGACTGGCAGAATAAGTACTGGGATTGCAGGGAATGGGTTCTGGAGTCAAGTTCTTCAACTAAAACCCTTTAAAGCAGTGCTCTAGCATGAACACAGTCAAATGACTGAAACAAGTAAAAGAATAACTACTGAAATATGAAAATTCTCGTAGCTGGAATATTAAGATATTTGACATATTTCCTCAATGTTATTACTAAGGCATCAAGCTGGCAGAATCATTAGTACTCCAGATAAAAAAATGAGTGGTAGCATTTCTTCTGTCATAATGTTCTGATTTCAAATACTACTGAGGTTGACATTACCTTCCATCCTTTTGGGGTGCATAAAACAAATAACATTGAATAGTGGAGTTGATATAATCAACTATCCCCATCCTACTCAAAATTCCAGGAATCAATTTCCTTTTCTACTCTAGTCACAAGGCCCGAAATTTTGCAGGAGTGGGCCAGGCGATTAGATTGACCCGCAGTACACTACTGGTACTTAACTTATCTACCCCAAAAGTATGAAAGGTAACATCAACATCGGTGGGATTTTAACTCAGAACGTAAATTTGTGCCTAAATTAGAAACAGATTTTTTTTTTCTTCTTCTTCTCCTTATTATTATTATTGAGTTAGATGGAGATAGTTGATTACCATCAAAGTGACACTGAGTACAAATATACAAAGCCCAGTTTACTCATCATGACTACTTGTCTGATAAGGGTACACCAGGAACATGCAACACAACCACATGTGAGCAACATGGTGATCTCATATCAAAATAAACAATGCATAACCTTGCAGGTTGGGCCCAGTTAGAATTTTCTTCAGGACGAGTAGCCCATCCTGCTCAAAAGGACCTTGAATAGAGTTGCTTGTGGATATTGAATGAAACACCCATGTTTCCAAAGGTGAATTATCCAAAGAATTCCTCTCACCACATGGCTATGATGCTCCCCAACTACTTCTGCCCATAATCAGAGAAGCACATATCATCAGCCACTAAGGGACATGCTCAACTGGTTATGGTCAAACAACTGACAAACAAATCTGTGGTATTGAGCAGAATATTTGCTAAGGCAAAACAATGTACATGATAACACTTCCAATCAGTTAAGATGAGAAGCCATGAAAGCCACTGCCTGGTTCTGCATTATTATCATTATTATTATTATTATTATTATTATTATTATTATTATTGTTATTATTATGCTTAGCTACATTTCAACTGTCTTTACGTTCTGAGTTCAAATTCTCTCAAGGTTGATTTTGCCTTTCATCCTTTCAGGGTCGCTAAAATAAGTACCAGCTGAGCACTGGGATCGATGTAATCAACCTATCTCCACTTCCCTAAAATTGTTGGCCTTGTGTCAAAATTTGAAACCATTATTATTATTACTACTATTACTACTACTACAATTATTGTTATTATTATTATTATTATTGATCTTCATGAAATTTGATAATCTACAATTTGCCTTTTTCTCTTTCCTGTTTTTTTTCGTCAGTTCATTTTTACACGTAACACATTTTAGATAGTTTCAGAAAAAGAACAATATTAATAATAATAATAATAATAACAATAATAATAATAATAACAACTTGAACTTCGAAGGCAACAGTTTTAATAATGTAGCATAGCCCCTATCTTCCGTTCTTACAGTTTTATCTTCTGAAAAAGTGCAAAATAAGTAAATAAATAAATAAATAAGAAAAAGAAAAGAAACAAAAGATATTGCTCCATGTTGTAAACATATGACAATAGTTGAAGAAGCTGATTATATCTGCATTCAATAATGTTATTTAATTTATGACCTTTTACCAAATAAGCTTAAGATGTCGTTTTACTCAATTTGAAAATTCTGTCAAAAATTTCACCGATACTACTGTCATCATCACTACTGTTACCACCACTACCACTACTACAATCACCCACCCCATTCTCACTAAGAATGAATTCCACATCCTTTCTTTTTTTTTTTGTGAGGCCATACAACATATCTGTTTTATCATGTTATTATGCAAGTATATACATTACATTAGTCAATCTAATCCATTTAGCTGTTGTTGCTCTTGATATATTCAATAGAAAAAAGTTTAATTATCTATTGTTTTTGTTTTCTAATCTATTTTTCACTTTCGCTCCTCTTTTTGTCTCTCTTCCCTCCACACCATCATCATCTCCATTTCTGTTTTATTTTATCTGTTTTTTATTTATTCATATTGTGAATGAATATTATTGCTTGTTATATCATATTATTTACGATCTAACAAGCAACAGTGATAGAATTTAATTTCCCAATATAACTGAGAAGTAAATAATACTCCCAAAATCAGTAAATGGAGTAGCAATTTCATCATTCAGCAAATAGTTATTTATGGATTTAACTTAAACAAATATTTCCATATAATTTTTTAACTGTAAAAATTTTCAAATACTTGGGAATACAAAATATGGTTTTATCCTTTATTTTTTAAAAGTAACTTTAAAAAAATGATCCTGCATGAGATCAGGGAATTAGGATTCTTATTGTAACATCTGAGTTATGCATTGAAAGATTTGTTTTTTTTTTTAAATTAACTGACATGATATTAATCTAAAATTTTTATATAATTAAAAAAGTTAGCAAATCGCAAATTGTTATTTTTACTAATTTCTTAGTTAATTTTTCTCCCTACCTGTGTCAACTAATAATTTCTTCTAGGAGAAATTTAATTTTTGTGTCTGAAGCAATCATCAATCTTAGCAACCGTAAATAAACAACCCAACAGCTCTTCATGGCCTCTTTGCTTCAGCTGGTAGAATGGATGAATGAATTATTTGCCATGCTGAACAATCTATGACAATTAATGCATTTTATAACCCACAACCATGACTAACATAGTAACGTATCCACTCCAATCTGCCCTGTTTATATTAGCCTGAAATCTGCTGACCATATTGGTGGTGGTAGTGGTGGTGGCTGTAGTGGCAGAGGTTTCTTACCTTTTTTTTCAAAGATTTTAAATACCCTCTGGAAGAAGTTTTTGTTTATTAATTACTTGGATAATCTCAGTTAATCAAAGTTTTTCAACTCACTATGTTAATCTCTGACCAACCAAAGTTTAGTGAATGGATTTGGTTGATGCAACTGAAAGAATCCTGTTATATATATAAAGATGTATGTGTGTGCATTTGAGTCTTTGTGTTTGTCCCTCATAATCATTTGACAGCTAGGGGTGTTAGTTTGTTTACATCCCTGTAATTTAGTGGTTCAACAAAAAGACTGATAGAATAAGTATAATGCTTTAAAAACAAAAGGTACTGGGGTCAATTTGTTCAACTGACCCCTTCACGCCAATGCTCCAGCATGGTCACAATCCAATGACTGAAACAAGTAAAAGAACAAACGATGACTGTACAAAATTTACACACGCACATACACACACACACATACACACACACCATCATCAACATCGTCGTCGTCATCATCATCATCACAGCAAGAGTTACCATAATGTTGTCTATCATATCTTCATCCTTTGTTGAAACACAATACTTCTCATCTTAAGCCAGTTTCACAAATATTTATGATGCTTCAGAAATATCTAATTAGTTTGGCCTCATGAAATTCCTCTGCCAGTTATTTACAGAGAAAAACTACTTCACACTGAATTCATCAAAACCTATTAATTTTTTTGAGGTGAGCCTCTACATGCTTCACACCCGAACAAATATCTAAATCTTTCCTTAAAGGGTTTATTAAAGATTGTTCTTTTGTTGTGTGAACTGTTATAACAGCTACAACTGCCAACAAGGGAGCCTCTATGCAATTCCTTTCCTTGCTAGAAATTGCAGCCAAATATCTTCTAAGATTACACCTTGCAAATTTAGAACAGAAGGTACAGACTGGGTATTAAAGCATTGGATTTACTCTGCCTAAGAAAAAACATGACAAGATATTCAAGGCTGAATTGCTTTGATCATAGGTTTGTTTCATGAAAGCTAACCTAAGGCTAACAACAAGAACACTCACAACAATAGGAAAGCTTCTACATACAGTAAATTTCTGAAATAATGGCATCCAAAATAATGGAAATCCGAAGCTAATGGCACTTTTAAAATTGTCATACAGAAAAGAAAACAACCAGCTATACACTTGTTTGTTTACTTCTGCTTCCACCATTGTGAAAATGCTTTCTTTTATTTAAATTGATTTCATGTGTTGCTCCCCACCACCACCACCAGCAATTGATTACTCCATTTCTATTTCTTCTTCATGGTAGACATCTACCCCTTTATTTTCATAATGAATGCATTAACAAAAAAAAAAAAAACTTCCAAGAGAACAGCAAATTCACAATAGCAACATCTCATAATACCCCAAGGTTATTATTTAAGTAGTTTATTGTACAAGCAAACCTTGTTCACGAAGTATATTAAACACTGGGGCAACATTCAATTTATAAATTCTCAGCTCTTTCTGAATACACTAGAATATTCTGATAATTTGCCATGTGGATTTTTATGGTAATAACTCTGTGAATATGGTCTTGAGTTCAATCTCCATCACACCCAGAGTAAGAGCCTTCCACTATAGCCTCAAGCCACTGAATCTCTGTAGGAAGAATCAGTAGATAGAAACTATAAGGAACCCTGTGTGTGTGTTTCATTTAAGCATAGTGATATTAATAACCTGGTGTTAGAACTCAATATACTTACCCTTCAGAATAGAGAGATAGTTCAATACAGAGCATAATGTGAAATTGGATAAAAGATAAAGGAACAGGAAATTATACAATTAACTTTATTAGTTTACAGCTGTTACTGCTATAAGATACTATGAGATGCAAAGCATTCAGAGTTGAGTGCTCGGGCATCACCTTACAGCTTCCTCAGAGCTCCAAGTGCTCTGTATCTTATAGCAGAAATAGCTGTCAGCTGATGAAGTTCATTGCATAATTTCCTGTTTGTTTATTTAATTGTGTGTGTGTGTGTGTGTACCTTCTTGCTTCATTTCTCATATATGCATGCACCATACACACACACACACACACACACACTCGCAAACATTCACCAGATATACACAATTTCCTTTAAAAGATTTGTTCATAGTATTCTATAATTGGTTCTTACAACTTTGTCACATTTAACAATAGAAAACCCAAAGCTAAAAAATCTCACAACTGCTACTCTCTCTAAAAATACACAGAGTAAATCATCATATTTCTTTAAGCAATTCTAATAAATTTTATTTCTCTGGAAGACCAAAGCTCTGTGGAAACTCCAAATAGTCAAAAATTGTATTTACAAAGGCTAAGATGAGTTGATGTTATTATTTATGTCCAAGGGAACCCTCAGTATGCAGGCTGTTATCACCCATACTTTTTCTAGATAAATAGTAAATTGATTCTCTTAGGAATAAGTCCTTACATACAGAGGTATTCTTTTATTTGTCTACTTGTTTCTGTTCTTTGACTGCAGTCATACTGGAGCACCACCTTAAAGTGTTTTAGTCAAATAAATTGAGCCCAAGATTTATATTTTAAAGTCTAGTACTTATTCTACTGGTCTCTTTTTGCCAAACCACTAAGTTATAGGAACATAAACACAACAACATCGGTTGTCAAGCAGTGATGGGGAGGGGACAGACAGATACAAAGACACACAGACATAAGTCCATACATACATATATAGCTCAAATTTATAGAAAAACAAAGATGAAGTCAGGTGTAGGAATAACGAACAAGTGTATCAGTTTGACTCTCAGGAACAATGGAAAAGTCATTTACCTTTTGAGCCTATGCTCTTGTTCAGAAAGGAATAAGAAGAAATAAACTGAGTATATATATATATATATAAATCCACTCGTAAGGCTTTGGTTGATCTGAGGCTATTGTAGAAGACACTTGCTCAAGGTTCCACACAGTGGAACTGAACCCAGAACCATGCCATTGGGAAGTAAGCTTCTTACCACACAGCCATACCTATGAATGTATTGTCTATTTTTTTAAGATAATGAGTTATATGAGGGAAATTTAGCTACTATTTCTAAAAGGTCATGAAATTTTAGTGGTTTGCACTAAACTAGGTTTGTTATTACAGAAAATAAAAAAATAATAAAAAATTATTGATAAAAAATGACCCTACCCTTCTCCACCGAAGCACAAAAACAGATACATTTTGTTTTTACAACAGCTCTATATCTTTTCAAGGTAGACGTTTCTATCTGCTGCATGTTGAAATTTGTTCATTTCAATGCTAAAGGAACTTATAACAATGAACAGCTGCATTGTAAAAATGTAGTTCAATGATCTACCAAAGACAATTGATAATCACAAATAAATGTGTGTGCACATGTGTATGCATACATAGACGTGTGTGAGCAGAGAGAGGGAGGAGAATTATTATAGATTTCAGCAAGTGTATGCTCTAGTTGTTCAGTCAATGGAACTATCTACTCTATGGATTAACTGTGGTTTTTCACATACATGATTATGCTTGTAGCCTTAACTTCATCTTCATGTATGAAACCACATAATACAGTGTGATAAGCCTGGGCTCTTGAATCATATGTATTGTCCATTTTTTGGACTTCTATTCGGTTTCCATCTGCCTAGTTTCATTCGCAAGGCTTTGGTCGATCCAGAATTGTCAAACTGAAAGACATTTGCTCAAGGTGCCACCTAATCAGAGTGGAACTGGAACCTTGCGATTGCAAAATGGACTTAACACCAATGGTCATTCTACAGAGGGACAAGTCATCCTAATGAGACGTCTGCGTTGGCTGGGTCATGCCCTCTGTCGTCAACCATGAGAATTCATCTATGAAGCAACTGCCCCAGCTCCCCCTTCAGGGTTGACGAAAGCGATATGGTGGACAACGAAAAACCTGGCTGATGACAGTCAAGGCTGATCTGGAACCCAGCCTAGGCCCCCATGTCTATGGCGTTCACCGCTGGAATAGGGAGTGGTTGAAGATCACGCGGTCATTAGCCTCAAATCACCAGGCCTGGTCGGTGTTTGTGAGAGATGCAGCATTGAGGATGAATGAAGCCAGCTCAACCAACCCCGGGTGAATGCTGTCTCAAGCAAGCAAGCAAGTCATTCTACCATGATGTACATATGTGTGTATGTGTATATGTGTGTATGCATGTATATATGTTTGCATGGTGTATGTATGCTTGCATACTATCTTCCAGAAATTGTGTGTCACTTGCTCAGATTTATCACATCAGATTTATGGTGCACAGAGAAAATCACCAGAATGATCTGGAACAACCAAGTCAGAAGAATTTGCATAAATGTCAAATCTGTAACAGGTTCTGTAAGTTGCTAACAGGTCTCAAGAGCCACTGACATTCTGACATGTAATTCCGTGATACACTTTCTTCAGTCAGCTGTGGTCATACCCATTTTAGGAGTTGACAGCCATTATGTATGTATATATTTAAGTATGTATGTCTGTCTGTATGTATGCATATAGTCTCCAATGTCTTTACAAGGGATCAATTCCACAAGGTAAAAAATGGCTGTAAGAGGGATCAAATTAAGTGGATGTAAAGGCAACTCTCCTCATATATATAAGAAGGGAGGGAGTGAGCACTCATTAAATCTCAATTTTTTTTTTTAACAAAATAAAGTTGTATATAATCTTTAATATAAGAAAAATCAAATATTTCAATATCATTGTCATCATCATTACTATTTTAACATCTATTTTTCCATGTTTGCATAGTTTAGTCAGAATCCATTGAGTAAGATTTTGTATTGACCACGTGTCTTTTCTGTCACCAGTATTCACTTGTTTCCCAAGAAAGGTGATATTTCTCCATGGAAAGAAATGATACTACTTGTATGACAATGACACTGACAATCATTTTATAAGTATCACACAATATCAAGACAAGAACACACACATGCACGCACATACACAGACACACAGACACACACATGATGGGTTGTTTTCTTACAGAGCTTTGGCAAACCGAGACTTAAAATAAAAGACATTTGCTCATGTGCAGTGGGACTGAACCCCAAACTGTGTGACCGGGAAGTGAACTCTTTGATCATACGGCCATGCTTGTATCCATATCTAAGTACTAAAAAAAAATATAAATGATCAAACACGGTCATTTTACCAAAGATCTTATACTCAAAAAATTTTACAGGAATAAACATTATGAAGGAACTACATCTATATTTTTGCCATTTTTGTTTGTGTGTGAATGTGTGTATGCAAGTGAACATGACTGTTTGTGTGTATGTCTATGTGTATACACCTGTTTTACTATTGCATGAAACTTCTCAATCACTCGCTTATCCAACCAATACAAGTAAAGGAAGTTTGGTTCAAAATGAAAAGAAAGTTAAATCCATAGTTAGATTATTCAAGACATATATCAACTGTGTAAAAGACACGAGAGACCATGTGCTTCTCAAGTAAAAGAATTTATGGCCGTTTCATAGCCCTTTAGCTAGGTTCAAAGTGTTATGTCACGTTATTTTAGTAGTGATACAGACTTTCATGTATATTGAAAGTACCAGCAAAACAAGCCATTAACAACAAGCAATCTATGATAGATTTTTACATCCAACATTCTTTGGGTACCAAATAGATTCTCTATACCAACCGCTCATTATGACATCGGTCGAGTCTGGTGCAGCCTTTTATCACACTGAAATGTAATCAAGAATTGATGTAAGTTCACAGCATCATAATCTAATAATGGTGAAAAGTATAACATCAAGAAACTAGTTTCCAGCATATTTTTTATCTATTTATTTATTTATTTAATAATAATTTTGAAAACCCTCAACCTTCAATCACCCTTAACCCCCACCCAGTAAGTTTGCTGCTGCTGCTGCTGGTGATGATGATGTTGATGATGATGATGTCAGTATGTACATTGTTTGTAATAAAAAAAAAACTAAAGCAAAACAAAAATTATTTATTTATTACAAACAGTAAGTACACTTTGCCATACTTGGGTGAGAAATGGAGACACAATTACAACATAATTTTGGCTTCTGAGGAACTCTGATATTATATTATTGATAAATAAAACAGTTTTACTGTGTTTCAAACAAGTTCTTATTAAGATGATTATATTTTGCTGTAGGTGCAGGCATAGCTGTGCTTAAGAAACTCGATTTAAGCGAGTGTCTTCTACTATAGACTCAAGCTGGCCAATGCCTTGTGAATAAATTGTGTGGAAGCCAGCTGTATATATGTATGTGCATATGTTTGTGTTTGTCTTCCATCACTACCACATAACAACTGATGCTGGTTTGTTTATATACCTGTAACTTAGCAGTTTGGCAAAATAAATCGATACAAAATGTACCAGATTTAAAATTAGGTACTGGGGTTGATTTGTTCAATTAAACCCTTCAAGGTGGTGCCTCGGCATGGCTGAAGTCCAGTGAATGAAACAAGTAAATGATAAAGGATTATTATTATTATTGGGAACTATGTACACAAGAATAAGGCACCTGAGGCCCACTGGAGACCATACTGATCAAAATGAAGTGTAAATATAAATATTGTAATTATAAACAACATATAGGTGTTGATAAAGTTCACTTGATAATGTGAATTTGAGTCATACTGCATAAAACCTTGGCAAGTGTCTTCCAATATAGCCCCAGGTTTGCTAATGCTTTCTGAGTAGATTTTCCTTAACAGAAATTGTATTGAAGCCTTTCATGTGTGTGTGTGTGTGTGTAAATGTTTATTTCAGTGTATCTCCACATTAACATCATTTGAGCAATATTGCATTTATTCATGACACCTGCACACAATGCAACCTACTGTAGCTCAGTGGATTCATGTGAAAACCAGTGGAGTAAAAACAAAATACCTTATTTGAAAACAGAAATAAGTAACAGTGGGTGACAGGAAGGGTATCCAGGTATAGTACACTAGTATGAACAAACCAGGCATAAAAATAAATGGATGATGATAATATACACTTAATATAAATTTAAAAGGCCAGAGAACTATAATCTTAGTTTCACAATGTTCTATAGATATGATTACTTCTAACATATTGTGGGGTCAAAAAGTCATCATCATTATTTATCCAAGGTTTCCATGCAAGCATTGGCTGGACAGGTATTCATGATCCAAGTTCTTATTTGAAGTTACTGCCCTCAGAGACATGCTAAAGGACCACATTTTGCTCATACAATTCTTTTTCTATGGCTGGATGCCCTTCTATCACCAGCCTCTTTACAGAACATGTTTGCTGCATTTTATCAAAGCACCAGCATTAGAGAGGTTACTGTGTCTTTGAAAAGACTAAAGAGTCTTCTCAGACTGATATTGTTCCTGCTTCTCCACCAACCATTTTACAGTATATTGAATGCATTTTATCATGACACCAAACACAGAGATCATGCCATTAAGGTGATGAGTCCAAGAAGGTGAACAGAAGAGTGAATGGTGACAGAAACAGAATCAAGAATGGTGGGTGAAGGTTGTAAGTGTGCTGGAGGGAAGAGTAAGTAAGGGATAGAAATAGATAGTTTCACTATGTTCTGTTGATGGGATAATAATCAATAGAGAACAAAATATCATCACCATTATTTACATCCACATTTTATGCTGGCACAGACTGGATAGGTATGGGCGTAGTCAATGGTAAATAATTGCAAAGGTGTCCACTTGTAATTAGTGAGGGAACTGATCAAAAGTAAATATAAATGGGCTTATAAAATATATAAAAACAGTATATAAAATAACAAAAATAACAAAAGGGCAAATTATCACAATCACACATCCCATATGCAAGCATGGCTTTGTAGTTAGGCTTCTTTCTCAACCACCTGGTTCTGGGTTCAGTACCACTGCACGGCACTTTGGATGAGTGTCTTCTAGGTACAGGCTGACGAAGCCTTATGAACAGATTTGATAGACAGCGACTGAAAAAGCCTGTCGAGTTTGTGTGTGTGTGTTTCCTCCTTGTCTTCACACAATCATGCAAACAGTGCCATTCATGCCTGGTCATGGAGAAATTTTACATTGCTTGGAAACAGATAAAGATTGGTAATGGGAAAGGCATCTGGCCATTGAAAATCTACCTCCATAAACTCTGTCTAACCCACACTAGAATGGAAAAGTGGCTGTTAAAATAAAGAAGATGACCCCAAATATACTTCGTCTCCACTGTATTAAGACAATTTAAATTACTTGCAATTTTGTGCTTGAATTTTTGAAAATCAAAGCTAGAATGTTATGTCTAATTATAGTTTTACAACTTCCTTTGTCAAGATATATACTTACACACATTTTCAACTCAAGGTGTTCAAAGAGTGCAGTGAAAATAGGACTTGCACAGCTATTCATCCTCTTTTATTTAGATTTTAAATATGATACATTAATCTTTATACATATACTATCTCAGAACTTCATTTATCTTAATGGAAATTCAACAAAGATATTAATTACACACAAAAATAACTTTAATTACTTGTACATAATTAATGAGAATTAATATATCACCTCCCATGTTCCACTAAAATTCACATGTCTAAAATGAAAGCATCATAAGTTTCCCTTTTAGATATATCCATATAACCTACAGCTCATGTTTTCCTAAATGTGTCTCTGTTCTCCTAATAGGTAGATTGAAGTTAATCACTGAAACATGACTTCATATTTTCAGTGCCATAAGCATTGCATGATACTTAATTTTGTTTGCCTCACAACATTTTCATGTCTTATTACAAATTTATTATTATTAATTTTATTTAACATGACAAAATTAATTTTAAATGAATGCTTGATGATTAATTCTTAATAGCAAGTGTTAGCTTATTTTTTAAAAATAAAAATAAACATACATATAAACTATATTAGAAACATCAGTAATTATACAGTTTGCTCATACAGACACATACACATAAACACATGTGCGTGTGTGTTATGTATATATATATGCATGTATGTATATTATATTTATATATGTATATAAATGTATATATATATATATATGTATATATATACATGTATATATATATATATATATATATATATATATATATATATATACATGTATGTGTATATATGTATATATATATATATATTTGTGTGTGTATATATATATATATAGAGAGAGAGATAAATATGTGTGTGCATGTGTGTGTGTTTTCATGCACATATATACAGAGTAAAATTGGGCTAAAGGATAATAAGTTCAACTAAGCTAATGACATAGATTGTGATAAATCCAAATATACTGAATGATGTAAGTGAAAATTTCTTAAAGAATTGAAATGTGACTTGCCGTTGTAGAAAGAAAATATAAAACACTAGCACCATGCAAATTAAAGTATGGGTGGTAATTTAAAGATATTAACAATTAATTAACAAATAGTGATTTCAAATCTTGGCACAAGGCCAGCAATTTTGGACGAGTGAGTAAGTCATTACATCGATCCCAGTACTCAACTACTACTTATTTTATCGACCCCAAAAAGGATGAAAGGCAAAATGAACCTCAGCAGAATTTGAACTTAGAACATGAAGATAGACAAAATGCTGTGAAACACTTCACCCAACATGCTAATGATTCTGCCAGCTAGCCACCTTAATTAAGTAATAGAATATTCATTTTCATACATAGAAGTAAAGTAAATCTGATCTTTGTTAATGTTGCCTTTCACTCTTTTGGTGTTGACTGAAAATGAACCAATCAAAGGTAGTGGAATGATGGAGCTGCAAGAATGTTCTGGTTCTTTGTATTCTGAGTTCAAATCCAGCCATAGTTTACTTGGGTGTTAGATTTAATTAGTTGCCTAGTTTAATACCATCTCCTAGTACCTCACGATACCTTTAATGAAATCTCTTCAATTGCAGACATTTGGACCAGATCTTTGGTTTCAGGATATCCTTCTGCCTCTCACCATGAGTCTTAGAGACCCTGTGAAGGGTTAAGGGTACTACCACCTCACCTGACTAAAAAGATATTGCAAAAAAATGGTGACAACATTTTGGTCTCAGACTTTGTCAGTGGATCATAGTCAAGAGGAACTTGCTTAATCGGTGGATAATAGTTTTAACATTGAAAGAGAGTAATAAAAGATTTTTGGTCAGCAGTAATTTGCATAATATCAGTTTCAAATTTCAGCTCAAAACTAGCAAGTTTAAGGCGGGGTGTAAGTCAATTACATTGACCCCAATGATAAACTGGGTACTTATTTATCGACTTCAAAAGGATGAAAAATAAAGCTGACCCCAGAGGAATTTGAACTCAGAAGACAAAATGGATGCCACTAAACATTTTGCCCATTATGCTAATGATTCTGCCAGCTCCCCACCTTAGTAAATTGCATAATATTAAACAAAACTGAGCAATGGTAAAGGCATGACTGTGTGGTAAGAAGCTTACTTTTCAACGACATGGTTCCAGGTTCAGTCCCACTGTGTGGCACCTTCGGCAAGTATTTTCTACTATAGCCTCAGGTTGACCAAAACCTTGTGAGTGGATTTGGTAGACAGAAACTGAAAGAAGCCTGCAGCGCATGTGTGTGTGTTTGTTTCCCAACACTGCTTGACAACCAGTGTTCGGGTGTTTACATCCTTGTAACTTAATGGATCAGCAAAGAAGAAAAAAATACCAGGATTTAAAGAAAAAAAAAGCAGTACTGTGATCAATTCATTTGACTGAAAATTCTTCAAGGAAGTGCTCCAGCATGGCCACAATCGAATGAGTGAAACAAGTAAAAGTTAAAATATAGCAGGAAGAAAACCCAACTCAATTATGTCGATGAGAAGGACTATGAAAATCTTAAATTTTTTTGTGGAATGCTGTAGAAACACTGCCAGATCTGACTGGGCTTGACGAAGCCTTCCAGCTTCACAGACCCCAGTTGACCCGTCCAACCCATGCTAGCATGGAAAGCAAACGCTAAATGATGATGATGATGATGATGATGATGAATCTTCAAATACTGTATAAGATCTTTCAAAAACCTAACACACTGATTCTGTTGTCAGAAATTCTTAAAATCTATGATTAAATGCACCATTTATGAAAAAACAACAAGCTAAAAAAAAAGGTGAAACTTTATACCTCCAAGGGACAGTAATCAAAAAGCTACTAGTTTCTGTCACTAGGTTATAGCCATGCTGAGGTACCACCTTTCAGGGTGCAGTCACTGACATCAACCCCACTAGTAGTTATTGACTGATAGTTATTTTATCAGTTTCAGATGGATGAGAGTGAATTGGACCTTGAAGGGATTTGATCTCAGATCATAAAGGGAAGTAACAAGTTGATCAGTAATATAAATAAAATGGCAAGTGTGTGTCTGTTTCTATGTTTCTATTTATGTATCACAAGTTTTTTTGTTTTTTTTGTTCTTCCAGAACACTTCCAATTCTGCATCAACTCACCACAGATAGCAGTCTTTTATTTATTTTCATTTATTTATTTATTTTTATCTTTTTATTTATTTGTTTTTTTTGTTTTTTTTTAACAGCATGGATATTCAAATTTTACAACATTGCAACAAAAGCCCACTATCTCCAGACTTTGTCTTTTAATTTAATTTTTTGTTTGTTTAAGAGAATTTTAAATTTCATGTAAATGAAAATTTATCGATTTTTATTATGAATAAATAAACAACAAAACCACAAGTTAAGCTACAAAATTATATCAATACTTCAAAACCTGATCATATATGACAATGTCTAGATATAAGAGAGAATTTCCAAGTAAACATCAGAAAAGTCTACAATTATCAATAGAGAAATTCTCTACTTTGTATTTATTTGTCATAATATTTCTTCTTGTGTTGTTCCAACTCATAAGAAAAGATAAGAATTTCTTTCTTATCATGTACAGTAGTGTGGTACATGGCATTGAAATGTAGTTTTATTGAACACAGTTTGATACAGAAGTTAATAGCACAGGTAATTTAGTTAACATTAAAAGATTAAAACAGTACTCACTGATTGTTAACAACTTTCTTGGGTATCAGCTATTTGGGGTATGTAATGCACAAGTGCGTTGTTTGTGTGTGTAAGGGTATATGTGTGTAGAAAATAAAATATCTATATCAATATCTAAACCTATTTGTTTCTCTCTCTCTCTCTCTCTCTCTCTCTCTCTTTATCTAGCTATCTATCTATCTCATTATTAGATAGATAGATAGATTGATGGATAGAGAGATAGATGGACAGGTAGACATCAGTGTACTAACTGTCTGATGTTGTTATACATCGCTGGTCACAATGTACTTCTTCACATTCTTGTTGCTTTTAAATGATGCCACCCCACTGATAAGGCAGGCAAGCCAATATCTCCCTTGAAAGCAATGACAGTTCATTTACAGCGGAGTGGACGGGAACAATGTGAAATGAAACATTTTACTGAAAAACAAAATGCAAGACTAGTATGGGAATTGAAACCGTAATTTTACAATCAGGTATGCAGCAATCTAGCCACACACTCATACATATATTTATATATATATATATATATATATATATATATATATATATATATGTATATATACTAGGGTACTACGTAGTATATGTGTGTGTGAGTGTGTGTACTACGGTACTACATAAGCACCTGCTTCGCTAAAAGCAGAAATCAAAATACTTCGAATCACTAAATTAATACAGGTATGAGAGTGAACAAGAATAGCATCTTATCTCTGCCAAGGATACATCCTTAGCAGGGGTAAAACACTATTCTTGTTCAATAAATTTTTCCCTATCATGCTTGTATTAATTTAGTGATTCTTCTGTGGCTAAAAAGTATTTTGACTTCTATTTTTAGCGAAGCAGGTGCTCATGTAGTACCTTAGTATATCAAAATACATCTATATATATCTTATATATAATTATTAATTTGCTTATACGGCTTTTACACTCACAGCCACTAACATTATTATTTTTAGAAATATTGTTCTTTCATATATATATATATATAAATCAATAAATGGTGGGGTTGTGTTGACCGCACATGGAGAAATGATAGGAGAGGAAAAATTATAATAAGGCAGAATGTAAATTTTAATAAAAATAGGTGTATGGAAAATTTAAAAATAATAAATCAAATTGGTTTTCATCGCAAAGCAAATTTTTAAGATTTGAAAGGGGAAAGAAATTTTTTTTGAATTGAGGAAGGGGAAAAAAGAAATTTACAATGTTTTTTTCAAAAAAATAATAATAAACATATACAAAAATTAATAAATAAGTATACTGATACATTGTAGATCTCCCTGAATACCGTCAAATTCCACTAAGTAGCCACATGGACTCGTGCGCTAGAGTCAAAAATCCTAAATTTCACATATTCCCCTTCTACCAATGTAAAGACGGAATCACTACACAAGATAGAATCAACAAGGAGAATCTTTTTATTGAAAAATTCCAAACGCATCTTAATATGCAAAGTCCACGATGACCATACTCCTTTCTCTAACATCCTATCTGACAAAAATTTGCTATAAGCATCCTGATTGACAAATCCATCATCCCAATTGAAGAGCATAAAATCTACAGAGCTGTTTCCCCTTACTCACAGGAACTGGATAACTCCTACCCTATTTCCAGTTTTGACACTCTTTTACCAAACACTTTAAACTAAGCACCACGTTTAATCACATGGATCTTAATCCTCCAAAGAAATTTTTCCAAGGACTATTATTGAACTCAAAAAGCATAAAAACTCTACAATGTATCGGTATACTTATTTATTAATTTTTGCATATATGCATTATTATTTTTTTGAAAAAAACATTGTAAATTTCTTTTTTCCCCTTCCTCAATTTAAAAAAAAGAATTCCTTTCCCCTTTCAAATTTTGAAAATTTGCTTTGTAATGAAAACCGGTTTGATTTATTATTCTTTTAATTTTCCATACACCCATTCTTATTAAAATTTACTTTCAATTTAGCATTCTGCCTTATTATAATTTTTCCTCTCCTATATATATATATATTTATATTTATATATAATTAATGAGAGGGACAAAAGATGGAAGATATGTGAGTCTTTATTGATCACTACAATCGTTTTGCCCCATGTAGCATTGATCCCTTACAGGTGGAATACTGCACAACTGGCTTAGGTGCATCCCTCAGTGTAGATGTGTCTCCTCAGCTGATTTGAAGAGGTACCTCATTAAATAAAGTGTGAACATGCTTTACTGGCAAACTACCATGTGTATATTATCTATATATATATATATCTGTAAATTAATATGTTGCCATTATTCAATAGCCAAGATAAAACTCTGAGTTTCAGATGCCGAAGTGGAAATCCTCAAAACCGTGTCTGCGGTTATCTGGCCATTGAATAATAGTAACATATTAATTTACAGATAAATTTCCTCTATTTACATAATATTGAGGTCTCTTTCTTTCTTTTTTTATCTTACCGTTTTTACCAATATATATATAATGGTGTATGAGGGTGCACAGCCCTCATGATTTTAAGATCACGGTTTAAATTTTTAGACTGGGTGGTACATTGTGTTCTTTATCAAAACACTTTATTTCTCTTTGCTCTGTAATCCCTTTGACACCTGATGCATGATACATGGTGTTCCTGTTCAGACGACGTCGATTTGGTGGAGAGTCAGTTAATGTGCACATGAACATTTGATTATAATAAACAAATCATTTGTGCAGGTCTTTCAGCAATAATCAAATGCTCATACGTCGTCTTTGGTGGGAGAGTCCACCATATAAAGGTGTAATAATAGCACTAGCAGCCAATTTTGTATCATATGTAAATTCATTAAGGGTGTCATAATTTTGTTTACTTTTCTCTAAGTCATTCATAGCTTCTTAACTGCAGCAGATTGAAAGACTAAAGTGACTGATTAATAACAAATATCCAATACAGGATGATGCTTACCATTTTGCTCACCACTGCAAGCTGCTAAAGCTATAAGGTCAATTTTCACAACGAGATTAAATATATGATTGTGACATATACATACATACATGCATGTACTCATGCATACATACATGCATGCATATACTCATACGTACATACATGTGTGCATATACTCATACATACACACACACACACATACATACATACATACATATATATTCATGGTTTTATGTTCAGATATAATAGAAACAATTTTATATTAATCTGAAGAAGCTGTGCTGAAGATATTAATAACTACAGACACTTGTACCAAGATACACACGTGCATTACACATGTTATATCCATAATAATACATGTCTGCTCCTGTACACAAACATGCATGAATATATACGTACATACAAATATATATACTTAGTATTTATGCGTGAGCATATGTTAATCCTGTGTTATGATTTTACTGTTTTATAATGTCCATATATAGACACATAAACATAAATTGTAATTTCTCTCTCTCTGTTTATGTGGGTGAGCATATTTTGCTTTATGCATATGAAGAGGGGGAATGTATTCATGTCAATTGTGTTCAATACTTGCATTTGTGGGATAGTTTTCTAAAAAAATTTATAAAATGTATGGATGCATATATATATATATATATATATTATATATATATATACAACAAATGGATACTGTGTCAGTTCACTACAGCTGTTTCCAATGAATTTTTAATTGATTATAGAAAACATTATATCATTAGATAAAACCGTTTTCATCAAGGTAGATACATGAAGCATAATATTTTGAAACATTCAGAGATCTATGATTCTATGAGCCTTGCTGGTTGTTGTCTCTGGTTCACTTGAATCGTGATCTTTTATATGTACATAAATATATATATATATATATATATAGGCAAGGAAAAATTTTTTTTAAAAAAAATGCAGAATGCTCAAATGAAAGAAAATTTTAATAAAATGAGAAATTGATAAAATATATAAATATATATTTATTCAACCGGTTTTCGTCATTGTATGACTTGTCAAGAATATTTATGTTAAAAAAGTTTTTTAAAAATTAGAAAGGGGAAAAAGAGAAAATTGCATTGTTTTTTGCAAAAGAATAATAATAAGAATGTACAAAATTAAAAAATAAGTACTCCGATACATTGTGAGTTCGTTGTGTATCTTCAGTTTAATGATTGTTCACGAAAAAATTACCTTGAGGTATTAGGATCCAATGGGATTAAGAGCATGTGTTGTTTGGTTTAATTCAGGATGTTGGCAGAACAGGAAGTAGAAGTAATTGTGGTTCTTCAGTTCCTGTGTTGTGAGTAAGGAGAGACAACTCTTTTGAGTTCTTCAATAAAAGCTGTTGGTAAAACCCAAATTATAAAATTATCATTTTAGCTTCATTTGTGTTATCTTTTTTATATAATTGTTTGTTAACTTAACTTTCAGATTTTAACACTTTATTTATATTATTTTCTAATTATATAAATCTGCATAGACAATTGCATTTCAGATTGTCATATCATTTATAATAAAAATGATAGTAATAACAACAATAGTAAAAATGATCTATATATATATATATATATATATATATATATTATATATATATATATGTATATGTATACGCACATGTATACACACACATATACACTTTATCTGTATGTGTATATATTTGTGTGCATGCCTGCATTTTCCTCTATTGTCAAAAAATAGTTTTGCTAAAGCAGATTCAATGTCCAGTCAGTCATATCCAATTGCCAGCATCCAAACACCCATGTGTACTCATTTCATTCTGTATCTTCTCTTCTTCCCTTTCTTTCTCACATCTGAATGTTTCACTGGATCAAGAGTGGGAGGTGGGGGAGAACAGATCTCTGTTTCTATTCATAATGACATAAGCACCTGAAATAATGTGAAACTATGGTATCTGCAATTAAGTCATACTTGCTTGTATCTGACAGATATGGTTTTGTTTACTCTTTTACTCTGTGACTAATTACAACTCAAAAGCTGTGGGTCATGCTGGAGCAATGCTATTTGTTTTGTTTTTTTAATTACATAGCCTCGTCTGGCACCTGTGCAGGTGGCACGTAAAATACACCCACTACACTCACAGAGTGGTTGGCGTTAGGAAGGGCATCCAGTTGTAGAAACACTGCCAGATCAGACTGGGCCTGGCACAGCCTTCTGGCTTCCCAGACCCCAGTTGAACCGTCCAACCCATGCTAGCATGGAAAACGGACGTTAAACGATGATGATGATGATGATAGGTATGTATATATACTTTAGCAAAGTGGCTAAAGAATTAACTCAATAAAAAGGTTCCAAATTTGCTTCCACTACATGGTACCTTTGGCAAATGTCCTCTACTCTAGTTTTGGATTGGTACAAACCCTAGGAATCAAAAGCTGCATAAAATGCCACCTGATGGAATGCATCTGTAACTCAATGATCCAGTTATTTCACACATGGTGCTACTCTGAGTATATCTGAAGATTATATTACGGGTACCAGTATCTGCAAAATATTGTTATTGACTCTATAAGTAGGTATTTCCACTGAAACTGGAAATTTCATTTTTCTTTCAAATTGTCAAAAATCCATTCATATGTGTGTTTGTGTGAGTGAGAAAGAGAGTGTATATGTGTGTGTCTGTGTAAGTGCACGTGTGTGTGCATGCACATACATGTATGTGTGTGTGTATGTTTGTGTGTCTATGCATTTGTATGATTCTTACTTCACATTTGTGTTTGTCTAATGACGTTAGTTATCCACAATGATTAGTCTTTGACTATTGGAACTGCTACCATTATGTAACATAGGATTTTCAATTATTTTCACTTAATCTTACAATTTGAAGAATGAAGCTTTATTCTATTATTGATATTTATAAAAATGAATAGAAACTATAGTTCACAATCATTATTCTTGAACAAATATAGGATTTGAGAGTTCAAGTTCTATGATTGCAAGATACTGTCTCCCTCCCCACCTTTTCACTTTTTCCCAAATTATATAAAACTAGATATTCAATACTTCTGAACAATTGCTAAAAATTTTATCAGAAGACAAGCAATAGAATTGAAAAAGGGAATATCAAAATGAAATTCATCACCAACAAGAGAGCTACTTCAATGGAATGAACTTTACAAGAAATAAATGCTTGTTTCCTCCACATAGCAAATAACCTCAATTTGCTACTGAAAAATATTTTTAAAACAAAAAATGGAGAAATAAATAAATAAAATTAGAATAAATCTGCACTTGTATGTTCAAAAAGATATTCCAAACTGGTTCCACAATTGTACAATGGTAAATTACATGGTAATGATTTCATACCTTTTTTTTTTTTTTTTTTTAGATTTATTATTTCATCACAAGCTAAAATTGATAAAACATCAAAGGACCATTCTGAATTACAAAATGGAATTTTAGATAGAATTCCTTTAAATTTCAGTGATAATTAAGTTACTTTCTATACTAGAATATTCTTTCACCAACTTAGCAATTAAGGTACACTTGTCAGCTGACCTAAATGTGGATTTGAATGCTATCAGTGGCTATGGATTTTCAAAGTGGTTCATCAATTAACTTCACTTTCCTTCAATCTATTCATCATAATGATATGATGTGTGAAGGTTGAAATCCACTCATAACGTAGAACCAATCAGTAAGCCTGCCCAAAGTCACAGTAACCACTTGCAAAAGACCTAACCAATAGTATTCGAAAATAATATTTTAATAGCATTTCACTTGCAGTTAATTTTGAAAGATCCAACATGAAACTGAATACCTCCTCTTCTATTACCAATCTCATACACTTGAAATTACTGTCTTCTAGGGTATCACAGTACTTACAAAGTTCTTTAAACTCTTTTAATAATGTTCAGTTTATAGGAACTAGTTAGAATGCTATATTTCTGAAGCCTAATAAATGTTTCTTTGAACTAAAATCTTCTAGAACCATCATTTTGCTATGTGAACTTTCAAAGATCATAGCAAGTGTAATTTAGTACTTCAAATCTAGTTGCAAGCATGGCTAGATGGGTCAGAAACTTGTTTCACAACCATGTGGAACTGGGAAGACCCATGGGCAAGTATCCTTGACCATAACCTTAGGTTGACCAAGAGAAAGAAATGTGATACATAGAAACTGCAGATTACTGTCATGCACACAAACACACACACACACACACACACACACATATATATATATAGGTTTCCCAGAATTAATTATCTATTTCAATGAAATTGGGAAAATATTTTTTAAATATAGACAGAATTTTATACTTAATTATGATACCAAAGCAAATATATTTATAAATCTTATGTTAGAACTTTATTGAAAATTTTCTATACATGCTTCAAATGTTTGAATGCATTCTTTAAGTTCAGCTAAACAATTGCTCCATCTTGAGGATGGAAGTAGAGAAAATGATTGCAAACCAAAATGAAAGAATAGCTACTGTGAACAGATAAGTGGGATCCAACAGGCATGAAAATAAAATTATTAAAAAAATTATAAAAGCTATAAAATTATAAATAAAATTTTAAATTTATAGACTTTTAAACATATTAAACATGATAAACATAAATAAAAGTGTGTTTTTAAAAGGTTTTCAAGTTGCACCAAATTAGATAGTTAATTCTAGGATACCCTGTATATACACATACATATATACATACATACACACACAGATGAGCATATATATTTTCCCCCCCTATTATCTTCCACCATTATCAACTTTGCAACTTTTCCTAAACTTGTACCTGCTTTAATTTTTAGTTTCATCCACACTGTTTTATCCATTGTTTCCCCCCTTTCTCTGCTTCCACATCTCCCTTTCACCCCAGCCGACAACTGTTCACATCCACCATACTCATCTCTTTATACAGATATCTCTCTTTTATATATGCATAATACATTGCATCTGCCTCTTTTCTAAACTCCTCCTCATAGAACTGCATTCCCACTAGTTCCAAACATCATTCTCTTCCTCCTTTCCAGTACTCTTCTCTTTTACCTTTTTTCCTGATGAAGGACTCTATGTCTAAAATGTCAAAGACCCTTTTGCTTTGCAGACATCAAACTAATGACATCTTTGGGAAAACTTGTCTCTCTGGTGCTTTTTTTCTTGTTTTTGTTCAGTCATCATATATATTTCTTTATATAAATTTGTACTTATACATACAAAGATAAAGATATATATATATATATATATATATATATATATACATACATACATGCATACATACATACATACATACATACATACATACATACATACATACATACATACATACATACATACATACATACATACATACATACATACATATGTATGTATGCATGGATGTATTTATTGTGTTTGTGTCTATCTTTCATTAAATTAATGAATATTTGCAAAGAGGGCAGATACTGATACAAAAAGAGCAAAAAGCAGTTTTCTTCAAAAAGGATCATAAGCAATACTGAATCGTACCAAGTGGGAGAGCCAAATCTAGCATTGAAAGATAATATAACACACCTAAGTGCTGCAGCACTACCACCACGTTCTTACAGAAAGGAACATTTCTATTCAGCAGTACCTTTTCCTGGCTAAGTTGACTGTGTGTGTATGGACATAGTGGAGTGTGGACTCAATACAACAATGGTAATGTGGTTATAAGCCAAATGAACATTGACCTCTCAACTTGTAGTTTGACAGCCTGTCATCTCAGCAGTTCTGTTATTTTTGACACTAGAACAGAACGTATATATTGACCTCTACGTTTAACTATCACACTGCTTGCCAATTCTCACAATTAATTATAGATGCTTTCGGCAACAACAACTATTAGAAAAATATCACCAACACAGATCATATATACCATAAACACCACAGACATAGACAACTTAGAAAGGAAATAGAAAAAAGAAAATAGAAAAATTCCAGAACCCATTTTAATATATGAACATCTTAATGTATGGCTGGTGTTTGATTAACTGATGTTAACTCATTCAACTTCATAAATATCTGACCTCTCAGAAGACATTTATGAAATGTTTTGACACAAAACACCAGAGATGCACTGTCTCTTTTATCTCGTTTCGGTCATTAGTCTGTAGCCATGCTGGAGCACCAACTCTAAGAATTTTAAAAACCGATGTTCATTTATTGGTCCTTTTTGCCGAACTTACTAAGTAGTAAAAGAGAGTGATAAAATAAGTACCAGCTTGTCAATCAGTGGTGGTGGACAAAAACAGACAGACACACACATACAGAGTGTGGTGAATAAACTGTCATCTAAATTATGCAAAAATGAAAATAACACTGATATCTCATTTTAACATATATTTACCAAAATTACATAAAAATATCTTGAAATACTAAAGAGTAAATTTATTCAATAAAATCCCCATTGGCTTCAACCACGGCCTCCAGACAACTTTGGAATCTCCTGCAACTCTTCTGGATGGTCTCCTTGTTTAAGTTGTTGAACGCTGCCATAATCCTTATTTTCAGTTCATCTTTGGTGTTACAAGGAGTTTTGCTAGTCTCTTGCTCACACATAATAATCAAGGTTTGCAGTCTAGGGAGTTAGACGGCCAGATACTAGAGGTGATGTAGTCGCAGAAATTGGCTGACAGCCATGACAGAGTTCTCCTGCTTGTATGGCATGATGCAGAGTCCTGCTGCCAGATATAAGGTCTTCCAGCAGCCACCCTCTTGACCCAGGGCAGCACTACCTCCTCCAGACACTTGATGTAGGCCTCTGTGTTCAGTGGTTATAGCATTGGGTTCACAGTCATGAGATAGCGTGTTTGATTCCTGGACTGGGATGTGTGTTGTGTTCTTGAGCAAGATACTTTATTTCTCATCGCTCCAGTTCACTCAGCTGTAGAAATGAGTTGTGAGATCACTAGTGGCAAGCTGTATTGGACTTTGCTTTCCCTTGGATAACATTGGTGGCATGGAGGGGGCGATGCTGGTATGTATGGGTGACTGCTGGTCTTCCATAAATACTCTTGCCTGGACTTGTACCTCAGAGGATAACTTCTAGATGCAATCGCAAGGTCATGCATAACTGAAGGGTGCCTTTACCCTTTACTCTCACAAATCCCAATAAAATGACAAATGGCATTTATCTCAGAGAAAGTCAGAGAAGTATGGGGTAATTGATATAGTCATGTATCTCAACTCTTTCAATCCTTTTAGACACACACATGCATATACACACACACTTATACACTTCATTCTAAGCTTAAAACTAATATCTAACTCAGTCACCGGCAAACTGTGACCAGCAGGATTTTATGAAAGGCATGCTTAAGGGAAAAAAATGTCCTTGAAATTTTTAGTATTGCAGCCCACCTAATAATGAATCATGTCCCATACACTCTGCTTCTTGAAAAGGTTTTGTCCATGACTGATCTAACTCATGGAGAATCCTTTACTAGTTTCAGCCATTTGACTATGGCCATGCTGGAGTACTGCCTTGAAGAATTTTTAGTTGAATGAATCAACCCCAGTACAGATTTTTTTAAAGCCTGGTACTTATTCTATCAGTCTCTTTTGCTGAATTGCTAAGTTATGCAGATGTAAACACACCAACACCTGTTCTCGAACAGTGGTGTGGGATATACACTGACACAAAGACATACACAGATAGATATAGATATATATATATGATGAGCTTCTTTCAGTTTTCATCTTCCAGATTCACTTACAAGTCTTTTGTTGGCTCGAGGCTATAGTAGAAGACACTTGTCCAAAATGCTAGACAAACTTCTTACCACACTGCCATGCCTGCATCCAAGACTATTTTTAGATTTGAAACCAGAAATATCATTTCAAATATTCCATGTTGTACTAAACACAATTTCATAAAAGGAACAGGCAGGGCTGTGTGGTAAGAAGCTTGCTTCCCAGCCACATGGGTCTAGGTTCAGACCCACTGTGTGGCACTTTGGGCAAGTGTCTTCTACTATGGCCTCAGGCTGATCAAAGCCTTGTGAGTAGATTTGGTAGATGGAAACTGAAAGAAGCCTATCATATATATATATACATATATGTATACACATACATACATGTGTGTATTTATGTGCGTGTGTGTTTGTGTTTGTCCCCACCAAAATCTCTTGACAACCAATTCTGGTGTGTTTATGTATCTGTAACTTAGCAGTTTGGCAAAAGAGATTGATAGAATTAGTACTAGGCTTACAAAGAATAAGTCTTGGGTGTTGATGTCTTCAACTAAAACCCTTTAAGACGGTACTCTAGCATGGCCATAGTCAAATGACTGAAACAAGTAAAAGAATAAAAGAATAAATCGTAGAACTTTGTTTTATTACATAATCTTGTGAAACCCTTGTGGCTGAAAACGTGGTTGCATTGCTTCATTCAGTGACTCAAATATTTCTGGTAATTTCTACTGTAAAATGAAGCTATCCAATTAAATAAACTTATTAAGAAAGCAGTTATGCAGCAAAATAAAATTATTAACACAAACACACATGTATATATGTATGTACATATCTGTGTGTGCATGTGTGTGTGTGTAGAGAGAGAGAGAGAGAGAGAGAGAGAGCGATTTTAATAATATAAGTAAAAACACTTTAAAAAAAATTGGATTACATAACTAAGTTTAAGATAAATAATGTAAAATATTTTAAATGGAATGGAATATACAATATTTAAAATTTGATGAGCTTATTTCTAGTTTACTGTAGACAGATTGAATTAAAGTAAACAAGGCATACATTCACGCATACACTTATATGTATGCATATGCATGCATATGCATGTCAGTAAGTTTATGTGTGCATGTATACATACATGCATGTATATACACACACACACATATATATATATATATATATATATATATATATATATATATATATATTATATATATACATATATATATGTACATTTATGCATATATGTATATATATATATATATATATATATATATAATATATATATATATACACACATATATGCATGTACATACATACACACACATATGTATATAAATAAATCAAAGTATACAGTATATTTTATATATATTGTGGCTGATCTTACCAATCAGTTTTTGCACTGCATATTAAACTGGATGTTAGATAATTGCACAGTAAAATAATATCGCATGTTCATCAGAGCTGGGCAATCATAGATGATGATGATGGTGCGTATGTTTGTGTGTGTGTTAAGATTATACAATTTATATATTGCAAACAATTGATATAATTTATGTGTCATAGAACTGAATGTTCCTGTTAAACCAAATCAACGACTGATGATATTCCTTGGTGATACCAAGTTCGCTGCATTAACAAAGTGATTGGAAAAATCATGAATGCTACAGTTACCTTTTGTTTTTACAATCCTTATATATTTAGGCCTCATTCTTAATACTGAAGCAGGTAAAAGGGAACCACTCCAGATTAACCTTTCCTTTGAGAGTACCCTAACAACAACATGACTGTAAAGTACACTCAGCACTGGATTAGCCATTAAGCAAAATAAGCACCTGCTTAAGGTATCAAGGAAAGGAGGGGGCACTACTGAAATGTTAAATGGCTTATGGCACAAAAGAAATCACTTTAATCTTGCTAAAATAATATTCAGGATGCCTTTATCTCTTCTAAGTAGAGATGCAGATGCGTTACCTAAGATTAATTTTGAGGATCTGATCAAAAATGTAGGAGGAAACTTTTCAAATATAAATAAAGTGGAAGTATACAAAAAGAAACATTATTTTCCCTCTTACTGTTTTGTTTCATTTTGAGAAATAAAGATTTATATATTTTGAATTACATAATCTTTTATGGAGGCACCAAAATTTTTTAAGTGCTTAGGGTCTTGTTGGGTCTTAATCCAGCCCTGGGTACCTTCCATTTTATGGCTGTGCTGAAGCAGTAAAATTCAGATAGGATGCTGCAGTAGGAAGTAGCACTCCAGCACAACAAGCATTCAGCTATCTTGAAATCAAGAGACCTAGTTTGGATGCTTGCTGCAGAGTGGATTAAAGCACCAGGTAGTGCTACTAAACCATGCAACCAGTTAGGTCTGTCACTCAAAATGGATTTGTTACTTTCCATGTAGAAATTAAATATAATAGTGTTTGGTGCTTTATAGAACTACTTTTGGTAGATTCTGAACTTCATACTACTGAGTCCTAAATGCATTGCATTAATCTTTCAGCTGAGAAGTTTGACATATTTGGACAACATAACATGATTTCTCAGGAAATAGGAACTTATCGCTGACTTTATCAGTTGTGAATAAAAGCCAGAGAAATGAAATTTGTAAATCAATTTCACAATACAAGTTATGGTTTAACCTTCAATTCCAACCAATGTAGTAAATCAGCAAAAGAAAACTTTCCTTGTAATTTCCTAAAGTTTTTGGTAATTGACCAAGGATTGACAATTCTCTTAAGGATATGGTAGATAGTTACAAATGATTATTGCTGCTTTTGATTTAAAATATTGTTTGATCATGCATGAAATGGAATGGTCAGAGTAATTGTGACTAAAGTGAAAATGGTATTATAAAGAGTGATATTCTAGCAGTGATAAGTTGGCCATAAATAAGACAGAGTGTGTCTATTATAGTTGTCTTTCTTTCTTCTTTTCTTTTTTTTATTATTAGATTAACATCAATATGAATGGTAGAATTCTATGCAGTCTGCAATTGTGAATTTATTATTGATGTTGATACTCATGAATTTGATTTTGATTTAGTTATTTCCATTTTTAAAATCTGCATTTCCATATTTGTAGAGGTTGGTTAAGAAAGCAAATGTGAACATTCACATTCTAGGGAGGGTAGGGGATCAAGAACTGTGTTTTTTTTGTTTTGTTGTTTTTCTTTATTTAGCCATGTGGTAATAAGTTTGCTTCCCAATTACATGTTTTCGGATTCATTCCCACTGTGTGGCCCCATGGGCAACTGTATTCTACTATAGCCTTGGGCTGGCCAAAGCCTTATGAGTGGATTTGGTAGACAGAAGCTAAAAGAGGCTCATAGTGTGTGTTTGTCTTTGTGTCTGTGTTTGTTCCCCATCCTACTGCTTGACAACCAATGCTGGTGTGGTTACATCCCCCATAACTTAGTGGTTTGGCAAAGAGACCAACCAACAGAATGAGTACCAAGCTTAAAAATAAGTACTAAAGTTGATTAGTTTGACTAAAATTCCTTAAGACAGTGCCTTGGCATGGCTATAGTCTAATGACTGAAACAAGTAAAAGATAAAAGATATAGTAAGACCTCACAATGGCTGGTCATAGAAAATTCAAACCCAGAATGCAAAGAGCTTAAACAAAAACTAGGATGGCATCAAATCCAATGCTCTAATATTGTTCTTTTCCAGTCCACTGCCTTAGACAGAGACACTTCCATTTCATCCAGAAAGAAGAAAGGACAAATTTGAGCTTGGCATGGTATGCAAGGTATCAAGGCATTTCATTCAATACTCTGTTTCTATCAATTTACAATTGTGTCCTTTTCTCTATCTCACTATGTGTGTATATATATATATATATATATATATGTGGAACAAAAATGCAACAGCGGACAATAAAACATTCAGACAGATAGATGATACAAAGGTGTTCAGGAGAAACAACAATTAGAAGGACAAGAAAGCAAAGATGGGTCATTCGTGGCCTTCTTTCCTCAGTCAAGTTACCAGAAGTCCTTACTGTTTCGGGCAGTTACACTTGAGACAGTTGGATCTGGTTGTCACCCAAAAAGTTTAAGCTAAGAGTGTTAGATTTTTTGTAAGAAAGCTAGCAAATGTGTACAGCAACAAAGAAAACAAAAAAGAAAAAAAAGGAGAACATGGTACACAATTACAAATACAAACAACAAGAATATAACAACGGGTGTCTTTCAATTGAGAACAAATCAAATTGAGCTGGCATGTATGAAGTGAAAGCCTAAAGGCAGAAACAGAAAATGATATGTTATATTTGTGTGTGTGTGTGTGTATATATATTATATATATATATATATAGCATGTGTGTGCACATGCATACATGCATAAGATATATGTATGTGTATATAGAATTTAGGTAATATATTTGATGACATTAGGTACATAGAATTAGTGCTTAGGTTGACTTGATATCTAAAATTCCAACTTGTAATGCAACTAAAAGCAAGGATGTTATAATTGCCTAATAGTGATTGGCTATAGGACAGTTTATCAATTGAGCAGGAGCATGTGTAATAGACTAAAAGTATGAACAGGCAAACGATTAGTGTGAGGTTAGATTATGACATTTATATATTTAAACTTGAAGATTCAGTTGTTACAGGAGTATATATCATAAAGAAGGAAGAAGCTATGCAGATAGACTTTACAGCTGTTTCAAGAATGGATGTGCATATGGTGCATTTCTCTGAAAACGAGCTGCAGCTACCTAAAGAGTAGCAGTGTGTACCATCACCAGAGAGAGAACGATGTAGATCCTTAGTAGAGAATTTTGGTCTACTGTTGTGGGAGGTGCAGGGGAAAGTTTAAAGGAAAAGAAGCAGAGAAAACAAAGTCTTAATAATATGAGGATAGATAAAAACTAACTGTCAGGGCAAGAGATAGATACATAAATTTCTAAAGTTACTGGAGGATATATAGAGAGGAGTCACTGGTGCCGATATGAGTAGGGCAGGAAAGGTGGAAAGCTGACAAAATTGTTAGCACGCTGGGCAAAATGCTTAGCAGTATTTCGTCCTGCTTTATGTTGCGAGTTCAAATTCTGCTGAGGTCAACTTTGCCTTTCATCTTTCCATGCTAGATAAAATATGTACCAGTTGAGTACTGAGGCCGATGTAATTGACTTCACCTCTCTCCAGAATTCCTGTCCTTGTACCAAAATATGAAATCAATATGCGTAGAGAATGGAGAAGCTACATAGAATGGTGTTAAGAAGACCATGTGTACAGTGGCAACAGCATGTAAGACAAGTGTGTTAGAATTATGAGTTAGCTAGCTGAACCAGTGGGGAGGGGGTTAATTACAAGATAAGGAATAACTACTATCTACAGCAGTTCGTTATGGTGGTCAGTATGATGGGTGTGGAAAGGAAAGAGTTATACTAAGTTGTTATATCACAATACTATACAGTGGCTGTGTGAGCTAAGAAATCCTCATCGCCACTGTTATGTCGCATGTTCGGATGCCTCAACTACTCTGTTCTCTCTACTTTAGTCTACTCCAACTGCTACTCAACTGTGCTCTAGGCTTTTTCCTCTATATCTCAATATTGGGCTAGCCTACTTCATCATCTGGGGGTGTCCACACAACATAAGTATAGGGTGTGGGAGATACAAGAGAGTTGAGAAGTGATTAAAGTTAAGCATGATATTATGTATGTATATTCTCCTGATTTCCTGTAATTCAGAGCACCACATGGTCCCAGTAGACAAAATGGAAAAGGTGTTGCTCCGGAGGATGGTGAGGGAGATGTGCTGGAACACCCACACTGACATACAGGGCTTGCACTTGTGTATATCCATCTCCACCTCAAGAGTGGTGAACAGGCGAACAGCAGTCTAGGGGCCAAGAATGCTGGAAGTCACCACTGCCTCAGGCTTGACCATAAACCTGTCAAAGCAACTAATATTTTGACAGTTTGTTTTCCTTAGCCTGATGAGCAGTGGAGTCTGGGCTGGTAGCTGCCACTGAAGGTGTCACCAAGCTGCCACTGAAGAAGATTTCACAGCATGTGGCATTTCAGATTAGGGTGCCCTACTACAACAGAACAAGAAAATTGTCACGCTGCCTAGGATGATGGAGTTCTGAGGGTAGTGAGTGTGCTTTAGATGTATGCATTTGTTGATAGTTATCAAAATAGAGAAATTATTTATTGTAACAATAAGGAAATAATATTTAAAACTGTAAGTTCGGTGAAGAGTATACATATTATTAAGAGTGGCTATAGGAGTAGCAGAAGAGTAAAAACAGACACATCTTAAAATTAGTACATTAGCAGAGAATATCTAAATTGATTCCTAAAATATGATAAGTGGTCACTTGAGAATAATATTTAGTTAAATTGTTGTAATGTAATTACAATCAGAATGGATGGGGAAATTAAGAATTATGCAATATGGAATCAAACAGAATTGGTGTAAGTGGTACATTTAGAATAAGGGGAACCAAATAAAGATATCAGATGGGTATATAGAATGATAGTCAAGTAAAAGATGATGAATAAATTGGTGCATTACAGATTAAATTAAATAAAATAAATAGGCATATATCTACTTTATGTGGGTGAGAATTTCTCGAGAGATTCAAAGTACTGCATATACATTTGCAATAAAATTAGAACGTTTTGCAGAATCTGTGGACACAAGTGGTAAACTTTTCATTTATCACCTGTTTAATAATTGCTGTGGATTAGGTAACAGAATTTGTATAGATTCTTTTAAGAATTACCAACATGGATAGACCAAGTAATGCTGTATGTACACAGTGTTCCTTCAGGTTATGTAAGTGGTTAGCTAGTGAGGTAGATTTATAGTATTTAGCGGATTCTTCAAAACATTTAGTCTTTTGTGAAAATATTACTTTGTTTGGGAACAAATGAGGGTTGACATCAGGAAGAAAATCTACCTCAGCAAATTACATCTGACTTATGCCATAAAATGATGATGTCTGTGATCACATTATCCAATATGTCCTTCTATAAGGGATGTACAGTGAATGTTTTTTTTACTGTGATGATTTAACTGCCATTTCTAGCATAACAAGAGGCTGTATTGAGCTATCGTTTATCCAATTAGAATGTGTTTAAATACTATGGGTTTTACTCTATAAACTCAAATGCTAAATTTAAGCTACCAGTCTACTGGAACTTGCAAAAACGAAGCTTTCTTTTAAAAAATCTTATTAGCTTTTTGTTGAAACATGAAAGTTCTTCCCTTCATATATTCACACACATGTGTGCACACACACATACACACACACCACACACATACCCATACCTCAGATACTTATTTAACATCAATCACAAATGCAGCAAAAATAATAAAGATTTAGTTCTCTAAAGTAAAATAGAAGATTAAAAACAAGGAAAAGAAAATGAGATAAATTTCAGAAATTATAGAAGTGAAACTTTTGAGAAAATTTTTAACAGAAGCAAAAACTATGTTACGTAGTAACAGAATAATGATCTAGAAGACAAACAATAATTGCCAGTATTTTTATAACAACTTTCTGTTATTGAAAGTTTCTGAGCACAGTAAATTATTTGAACCAAAAATCTGAACTTAAGAAGTGAGTGGACTGTAAGTAATTTAAGATGAATACAAATAATGAAGCCAAGATGAATTGTAAAAAGAATCCATATTTCCTTTCAGAATAAGCTTTTTCAATAGAGCACTTCGTATCTAATATTTTCATTGCAGACAATATCAATCTATATATTTCTCTGAGCAAAGAATTAGAACTATCAAGAAACCCTTAAAATAACTTGTCAACAAAGCCCCATCTCTTTAGAGTATTTGACAGATCATTGTTGTTATGATTAAAACTTTTCATGAGAGGAGTTTATCTATATAAGCATTTTTCTTTTTTTTTTCTTTTTTTTTTTTGTAAGATGGGGGAAAAAAAAAATAGCATAATGAAATACATAATGAAAAACAACAGTTCTTAGGAGTGGATACTCCACTCCTAATAAATGTTGTTTTCAGTCAGCAAAAGGATTTCAATGATAATAGACAGACTCCCAAAACATTATCAAAATAGCTAAAAGGAATGCAATGAAGACACAAAAAAAATTAAAATGAATATTTTAGTGAGTGGTCAAGTGGATTCAATTTTTGGTTCTTTATAAAAATAGATTCTTTGTCCAAAATCTGTTGATTGCAAACTCATAATCATTTAGCTTTTCAATCTCACTCATTTTTTAAATTATTTTTTTGGTGGGTACCTCAATGGATTATAAACTAGTAAAATAATCTCATCTGTTTCTAGACCACAATAATGACTAGCATAAAAATGACCATATATCAAAAATAGAAGTACATATTTGTAAGGGTTAGACACAAAGAACCACATCTTACAAGAAACTTAATTCCAATAAGGAGAGAATTTAAAAGAAATTAAACTTTGCCTGGATTTTTGCTGTTTTTTTTTGTTGTAATTTGAAATGCTAGGAATTTAAAGTAAACAGAATTCTTTTTTTAAATATCCATCGTAATATGTTTGTTACTAGAGTAATCATGTTAAACTTGAGAAGAGAATTATGGTAAGAGAAGATGAGATGAAATAACAACATAAAGTCATTTCCATGGAAGTGTAAACTCACTAGTTTCTGTCCACATGCTTTTTTCATCATATAAGCATCAGTATATATATATACATACATATGTATATATGCATTTATACATATTTATGTATGTCTATCAAAATAAGCAACCGGATATTAAGAGGTGATGTAGTACAACCGTTTCAAGCAGCTCCATTTAATTGAAAAATGCAACCAGTGCATCAATTTAAATGCAGGGCTGACAATATTTATGACCATACCCAACTACAAACTGTCAACTCACTCTGTCTATCCATTCTAAACAGACACTGTCCTCTAGCCTTAGATTTGATAGTTGATAAAAAAGACTAATAAATGAAAAATGAACCACAATCCGTTACAAAGTATGACCCTAACAAACTTCCTACAGTTCGAAGAAGTGTAATATATTTTGAGTTACATTAGTAGCAACATGGACTTTTTCCCTCTTCTTGCTCTATTAGAGAATTTAAGTTAAATTATATTAATGTGTCCAACTGATTAAAAAACTCTATTTATATATGCAGCTGAGGATAGCCCTGCATTTAAATTGATGTAATGATTGCATTGTTCAATATCTTCTATTATAGACTTGGGTCAACCAAAGACTTATGAGTGGATTTGGTAGACAGTAACAGGAAGAAGCCTGTCATGTATATATAGTGTTGGTGTGCTTATGTCCCCATAATGTAGCAGTTCAGCAAAGAAAAACAGATAGAATAAGTACCAAGCTTAAAAAAAAAAGAAGTCCTGGGGTCAATTTGTTTGACTGGTACCCTTTAAGGTAGTGCCCTATAATGGCCACAATCAAATGACTGAAACAAGTAAAAAAAAAACCCACAATATTTACAAGAATAACAAGTTACCAAACAACCTGGTTGTTATCAACCCTGATTCAGAAGACCTATGCTGAAAACTTATCATCTAGTAAGGACCTTTCTGTTAGCTTAGGGATATGTTGAACTACATTATCTAATGTGTCCTTATTTAAAATAAGGACACATTTAAAATGGTAGAGTGTACTTTGAGTGATTTTGCTGCTATTTTTAGCATGTCAAGTGGCCTCTAGAGATTCTTTTACTGGCTCGTGAAGAAACCAAGTCTAATTTCAAGTCATGTTTTAATTACCGTCATGTAATGAACAATTATTCCCAACGGTATGGAGATATCATATTTAATCAAGGATTAAAGTCTTAATTTTTAATCTTTGTTGCAAAGAAAATTTTAGTGTTGACATTTTATTATTCAAGTATAACAGAATTAATTTTCATTAAGTCCATCATTATCACAAAAATTTTAACTCCATCTATTGGATTAACCATTTCCTGCTCACTGTATAGAGTTGCTTCTTTTGACATCTTCACATTTGCCACCGGATTAGCTGCGATTATACTGATCTGTGATTAAATGTTTACCCACAGTGACTGCTGGTCCTTTTTTTACACTCAGTAGGTTTATCCTCATCGTTTAACATCCATTTTCCATGTTGGCATGGGTTGGACGGTTTGACTGAGGTCTGGAGAGCCAAACAGCTGCACCAGGCTCCAAACTGATCTGGCAATGTTTCTACAGCTAGATGCCCTTCCTAATGCCAACCACTCCATGAGTGTAGTGAGTGCTTTTTACATGCCACCAGCACAGGGGCCAGTTAGGCAGGCCTGGCATCAATCACGTTCAGATAGTGATTTTTGTGTGCCACTGGCACAGGAGCCAGACTCAATACAGTGCCAGCTACAAATAATTTGTACAGAATCTAAATTATAGATTTGGTATTTTTATAACAGTTATCCATTGTTTAATAAATTCTGTTTGTCAATTTATTAATTTAACCTGCAAGAAATTAACATTGATATATTAGCTCAGATATTTGTCTTTGTATAGTCTGATGAGCTGTCCACAAGGCTGTAGCTTTCATGGATACAAAACCATTGGTCACTCTATAACCAGAATTTAAACTTTATGTTTTAATACTTACTGTTCTATTCTTAAGAGTGTAATTCTTATTTTGATATATATATATATATATATATACAGAGTCAGAGAGAAAGAGAGAGATAGAGAACTAGTCATAGCTAGTTCATAGGGTTACTCAGAATTTCGCATCCATAAAGCTCTTAGCTTTTCACACGTCTCACCAGACCCTAATGGCTGGTGACCTATAACCTGTCTTTGAATTGGAGGGAGAAAAGGCCTTGTGGCTAATTTTCTAACACACAAAGGTCATGCACAAGGGATTGTCTCCCTTAGACCACTATCTGGAATTCACTCTCTCAGCTTGTGGGTCCCAGGATTGCAGTAGGAATCACCTGAAATGTAAACAAGGTCCAAAAACTTCTGTCTTGGAATTTAAGATGCTCCTCAGGTCAAGGGAGTTCTTTTAATATCCTCACCCATTCTGCTATGCACAGCTTCTTCCTTTCAATTTGAAGGGAGGTTATAGGCCACATGCCTCCAATTCCAACTGAACTTTCTGTACAAATGATCTTGCAACATTTAGAAAGTTGCTAATTTCTAAATCACTGTGGTTTGTATGCATAGCAACTATGACTGCATGTCTTCTCATTTCTTGATTTAGCATGATATCTTGAAAGGGTTACATGAAAGAAAAAAAAATGATACATTAAATAATTTGAAGGTGTAATGAACTAAAAATGAAATGTCCTCAAATACCCCTCATACTCTGTATGTGTATCATCATCATCATCATCATTTAGCGTCTGCTTCCCATGCTAGCATGGGTTGGATGGTTCAACTGGGGTCTGGGAAGCCAGAAGGCTGCACCAGGCCCAGTCTGGTCTGGCAGTGTTTCTACGGCTGGATGCCTTTCCTAACATCAACCACTCCGTGAGTGTAGTGG
>NC_043000.1:49756414-49791414 GCF_006345805.1 Octopus sinensis
AGGTTACGGAGAGGGTTATAGCCCAGTTAATTAGAGAGAGAGTTAGCTTAGATGATATGCAGTTTGGGTTCGTGCCAGGGAAAAGTACTACTGATGCTATATTCCTGGTAAGACAGCTGCAGGAGAAATACCTAGCCAAAGGTAAGCCCTTGTACCTGGCTTTTGTTGACTTAGAGAAAGCCTTTGACAGGGTCCCCGATCCCTTATCTGGTGGTCAATGAGGAAACTAGGGATAGATGAATGGTTAGTGAGAGCTGTGCGAGCCATGTACAGAGACGCAGCTAGTGAGGTGAGGGTTGGCAACGAGTACAGTGAAGAATTCCGGGTAGAGGTTGGGGTCCACCAAGGTTCAGTCCTCAGCCCCCTCCTATTTATCATAGTCCTCCAGGCAATAACGGAAGAATTTAAGACAGGATGCCCCTGGGAGCTCCTATATGCTGATGACCTTGCTCTAATTGCTGAGTCACTATCAGAACTGGAGGAGAGGTTTCAGGTGTGGAAACAAGGATTAGAATCGAAGGCCTTAGAATCAACCTAGCCAAAACCAAAGTCCTAATAAGTAGGAAGGTGGACCAACCACAAACGACTTCAGGTAGATGGCCCTGCTCGATCTGTAAAAAAGGTGTAGGTAGAAACTCTATAAGGTGCACCAAGTGTAAGCTATGGACACATAAGAGGTGCAGCAATGTCAAAGGAAGGCTAACTAAGAAAATAGTTTTTGTCTGTGGCAGATGCTCAAGAGAAATAAACACTGGAAATGTGCAGAGACCAACTTCTACCACGTTCCAGGGAGACAAACTAGAAGTAGTTGATAGCTTCCCCGCTACCTAGGAGACCAAGTCAGTAGCGGGGGTGGGTGTGCTGAAAGTGTAACTGCTAGAGTAAGAATAGCCTGGGCAAAGTTTAGAGAGCTCTTACCCCTGCTGGTGACAAAAGGCCTCTCGCTAAGAGTAAAAGCAGACTATATGATGCGTGTGTACGTACAGCCATGCTACATGGTAGTGAAACATGGGCCGTGACAGCTGAGGATATGCGTAAGCTTGCAAGAAATGAAGCCAGTATGCTCCGATGGATGTGTAATGTCAGTGTTCATAATCGTCAGAGTGTAAGTACTTTGAGAGAAAAGTTGAACCTAAGAAGTGTCAGTTGTGGTGTGCAAGAGAGACGGCTGCGCTGGTATGGTCATGTGACGAGAATGGCTGAAGATAGTTGTGTGCAAAAGTGCTACACCCTAGCAGTTGAGGGAACCTGTGGAAGAGGTAGACCCAGGAAAACCTGGGACGAGGTGGTGAAGCACGACCTTCGAACTTTAGGTCTCACCAAGGAAATGACTGAAGACCGAGTCCTATGGAAGTGTGCTGTGCATGAGAGGACCCGGCAGGACTAGTCAGGCCATATCCCGTGGCCCCTACCTGGGATGTAGTCGATCCACCTGTGCATACCTTCCTTCATGTGACACTTGTGAAGACCTGCTGAGGCAAGTGAAAATCAATCAAAATAGATGAACATCAATGGAATTTGTATCCTTGTGGTACCAGTGCCTGTGGCACACAAGAAAACCATCCGAACGTGGCCGTAGCCAGTACCGCATCGACTCGCCTCCGTGCTGTGGGAACATGGTGGCACATAAAAACACCATCCGAAGACTAGTCAGGTCATAACCCATGGGCCCTACCTGGGACGTAGTCAGTCCACCTGTACATACCTTCCTTCTTGTGACACTTGTGAAGACCTGTTGAGGCAAGTGAAAATCAAATCAAAACAAATCAAAATAGATGAACATCAATGGAATTTGTATCTTTGTGGTACCAGTGCCGGTGGCACACAAGAATCCATCCGAACGTGGCCGTAGTCAGTACCGCTTGTGGTAACAGTGCCGGTGGCACACAAGAATCCATCCGAACGTGGCCGTAGTCAGTACCGCATCACTGGCCCTCGTGCTGTGGGCACATAACAAACACCATCCGGTCGTGGCCGTTCGCCAGCCTCATCTAGCACCTGTGTCGGTGGCACATAAAAAGTAGTCAGTACCGCTTGTGGTACCAGTGCCGGTGGCACACAAGAATCCATCCGAACATGGCCGTAGTCAGTACCGCATCACTGGCCATCGTGCTGTGGGCACATAACAAACACCATCCGGTCGTGGCCGTTCGCCAGCCTCATCTAACACCTGTGTCGGTGGCACATAAAAACACCATCCGAAGACCCGGCAAGACTAGTCAGGCCATAACCCATGGCCCCTACCTGGGACGTAGTCAGTCCACCTGTGCATACCTTCCTCCTTGTGATACTTGTGAAGGCCTGTTGAGGCAAGTGAAAATCAAAATCAAAATCAAATCAAAACAAATCAAAATAGATGAACATCAATGGAATTTGTATCTTTGGTGTACCAGTGCCGGTGGCACACAAGAGAAAACCATCCGAAAGTGGCGTAGCCAGTACCGCATCGACTGGCCTCCGTGCTGTGGGCACATGACAAACACCATCCGATCGTGGCCGTTCGCCAGCCTCATCTAGCACCTGTGTCGGTGGCACAAAAACACCATCCGAAGACCCGGCAAGACTAGTCAGGCCATAACCCATGGCCCCTACCTGGGACGTAGTCAGTCCACCTGTGCATTCCTTCCTTCTTGTGACACTTGTGAAGACCTGTTGAGGCAAGTGAAAATCAAAATCAAAATCAAAACAAATCAAAATAGATGAACATCAATGGAATCTGTATCTTTGTGGTACCAGTGCCGGTGGCACACACTTTGTGGTACCAGTGCCGGTGGCACACAAAGAACCATCCGAACGTGGCCGTAGCCAGTTCCGCATCGACCGGCCTCCGTGCTGTGGGCACGTAACAAACCATCCGATCATGGCCGTTCGCCAGCCTCATCTGGCACCTGTGTCGGTGGCACATAAAAACACCTTCCGAAGACCCGGCAAGACTAGTCAGTCCACCTGTGCATACCTTCCTTCTTGTGACACTTGTGAAGACCGGTTGAGGCAAGTGAAAATCAAAATCAAATCAAATCAAAATAGACAAAATAGATGAACATCAATGGAATTTGTATCTTGTGGTACCAGTGCCTGTGGCACACAAGAAATCCATCAGTGCTGTAGTCAGTGCGGTGGGCACATGACAAACACCATCCGATCGTGGCCGTTCGCCAGCCTCATCTAGCACCTGTGTCGGTGGCACAAAAACACCATCCGAAGACCCGCAAGACTAGTCAGGCCATAACCATGGCCCCTACCAACCTGGGACGTAGTCAGTCCACCTGTGCATTCCTTCCTTCTTGTGACACTTGTGAAGACCTGTTGAGGCAAGTGAAAATCAAAATCAAATCAAAACAAATCAAAAAGATGAACATCAATGGAATCTGTATCTTTGTGGTACCAGTGCCGGTGGCACACACTTTGTGGTACCAGTGCCGGTGGCACACAAGAGACCATCCGAACGTGGCCGTAGCCTTCCGCATCGACCGGCCTCCGTGCTGTGGGCACGTAACAAACACCATCCGATCATGGCCGTTCGCCAGCCTCATCTGGCACCTGTGTCGGTGGCACATAAAAAACACCTTCCGAAGACCGGCAAGACTAGTCAGTCCACCTGTGCATACCTTCCTTCTTGTGACACTTGTGAAGACTGGTTGAGGCAAGTGAAAATCAAAATCAAATCAAATCAAAATAGACAAAATAGATGAACATCAATGGAATTTGTATCTTGTGGTACCAGTGCCTGTGGCACACAAGAAATCCATCAGTGCTGTAGTCAGTGCGGTGGGCACATGACAAACACCATCCGATCGTGGCCGTTCGCCAGCCTCATCTAGCACCTGTGTCGGTGGCACATAAAAACACCATCCGAAGACCCGGCAAGACTAGTCAGCCCATAACCCATGGCCCCTACCTGGGACGTAGTCAGTCCACCTGTGCATACCTTCCTTCTTGTGACACTTGTGAAGACCTGTTGAGGCAAGTGAAAATCAAAACAAATCAAAATAGATGAACATCAATGGAATTTGTATCTTTGTGGTAACACAAGAAAACCATCCGAACGTGGCCGTAGCCAGTACCGCCATCGACTGGCCTCCGTGCTGTGGGCACGTAACAAGCACCATCCGATCGTGGCCGTTTGCCAGCCTCATCTGGCACCTGTGTCGGTGGCACATAAAAACACCATCCGAGCGTGGCCGTCTGCCAGCCTCGTCTGGCACCTGTGTCGGTGGCACATAAAAACACCATCCGAGCGTGGCCGTTTGCAGCCTCGTCTGGCACCCGTGTCGGTGGCACATAAAATCACCCACTACACTCTCGGAGTGGTTGGCGTTAGGAAAGGCATCCAGCTGTAGAACACTGCCAGATCTGACTGGACTGGTGCAGCTTTCGGGCTCCCCAGACCCCAGTTGAACCGTCCACCCATGCTAGCATGGAAAGCGGACGTTAAATGATGATGATGATGATGATGATATCATATATGTATGTATATATATATATATACATATATATACATGCATATTATATATATATAGACATGCATATATATATATATATATATTATATATAATATACAACACACATATATATATATATAATACACATATATATTATATAAATATATATTAAACATATATACATTATATATATTATTCATATATATATGGAGTGGCTGTGTGGTAAGTAGCTTGCTAACCAGCCACATGGTTCCGGGTTCAGTCCCACTGCGTGGAACTTGGGCAAGTGTCTTCTGCTATAGCCCCAGGCCGACCAATGCCTTGTGAGTGGATTTGGTAGACAGAAACTGAAAGAAGCCTGTCGTATATATGCATATATATATATATATGTGTGTGTGTCTATGTGTTTGTGTGTCTGTGTTTGTCCCCCTAGCATTGCTTGACAACCGATGCTGGTGTGTTTATGTCCCCGTCACTTAGCGGTTCGGCAAAAGAGACCGATAGAATAAGTACTGGGCTTACAAAGAATAAGTCCCGGGGTTGATTTGCTCAACTAAAGGTGGTGCTCCAGCATGGCCACAGTCAAATGACTGAAACAAGTAAATATACATACATATATATATATATATATATATATATATATATACATACATACATACATATATATATCTACATATATACACACGCACACATACACACATATACATATATACATACATCTATAAATATGCATGTATTTTACACATATATAAATATAAATGTACATAACATACATATATATATACATGCACACATCATATATAATATGCAGATATCAATTATATATATATATTGATACACAGACATGTGTGTGTATGTGTGTGTGAAGAATTGTCTTTAACCAAATTTTGAATTGGGTTTTCCCATAATTTATCGCAGCTACTCTTCAATATTTTCCATTTTGTCATATAAAAGTAGTTTTGCTTTCAAGCTTCTAAAATTTAGTTCTTAATGGAATCCTAGAGAATTGAGATATAGATAACCTGCTGGTTCTTCATATAATATTGTATAAATCTGAATCATTAAATGAAATTATGTGTATTTGTATGTGCATACATATATACACATATATAGATATGTATATCAGTATATATTATATATATATATATATATATATATATATATATCTGTTTCTCTCTCGCAAAGAAATGAAGCCAGTATGTCCTCTGGATGGGTAATGTTAGTGTACATATAAAACAGAGTGTAAGTGATTTGAGAGAAAAACTGTGTACATGAGGCATAATATGTAGTGTGCCAGAGAGAAGACTGCACTTCCACAGTCATGTAATGTGTATGTATGAAGACAGTTGCATCAAGAGGTGCCAAAATCTAGTTAGGGTGGGAACATGTAGAAGGAATAGATCCAAGATGTGAGATGGAGTGGTGAGAAGGGGTCTTCAGACATTGGGTCACACAGGGGTTATGACAAGGGACCAAGACTCTTGACAATTTGCTATGCTTGAGAAAACATGTCGATATAAAAATAAATGCGCCCTTTTAAAGCCTAGCCAGGCTAATGGGCCCACTTTCCCAGTTTCTATGACGTATGAGTTCCCCAGCTGGATGGGATGCCAGTCCATCACAGTGTTACTCATTTTTGCAAGCTGAGTGGACTGGAGCAACGTGAAATGAAGTGTTTTGCTCAAGAACACAACGCATTGCCTGGTCCAGGAATCGAAACCACAATCTTACGATCATGGTGCTGATACCCTAACCACTAAGCCACACGCCTCCACATAAGCACTGTAAAGTGCTTGGTGTTAGGAAGGTCAAAGGTCATCCAGCTGTAGAAACTGTTCCTAAACAGACATGGAGCCTGGGAGGCTATCTCTTCAGCTGACCAACTCCTGTGAAACCATCCACTCCATACCAGCATGGAAAACGGACATTAAATGATGGTGATGATATGTATGTATGTAAGCATATATGTATCTATGTATGTATGCATGCATGTACGTGTGTATGTATGTAAATATATTTGATCTATGTATACATGTATATATATATATATATATATGACTGTGTGTGTTAGAGGAAATATTACCTTGTTTTGAAACAGGTGAAAGTTGGCAACAGAAAGGGCAGATAGTGAAAGTGAATGTTAAAAAGATGAGGATGATCATGAACATGATAATATATACAAACGTGTGTTTGTGTGTAATAAATCTTACTCCATATCTAAATGAAATTTTAAAGTTAAGACAACCTCTTTTACTATTTCTTACATTTACTCTGTTTAAATATAATGAATGATCCAATGAGATAAATACTCTTTCCAAAGTCTTTTTCTTACACAATATGACATTGAGTATTAGAGGTTTCCATTCATTACCCTCAATAGGTTGCCATTCATTTGCTTCATCTTTCTTTAGTACTTCAAATATTCTCTGAAATTTTCACCTGATTGTACCAAAAAATTCCCATTCATTTTATAATCTAAATTGCCTTTTATTTCCTCAACATTTCTTTCTCATTGTTTCATCTTGCAAACTAGAATTCTCATACAGAATCACCGTTTTTAACAGCAATAGGATAAGTAAAATATTCACAACTCAGAAACTACTACTACTACTACCACTATCACTACCACCGCCACCACTACTAATAATAATTATTATTATTTCAAATTATTTTTGCCACAAGGGTAGCTTAGTGAAGGTGGGGGATGAGTCAATTACATTGACCCCAGTGATCAACTGGTACTTATTTTATCGACCTTGAAAGGATGAAAGGTAATGCTGACCTTGGCAGAACTTGAACTCAGAATGTGGAGACAGTTGAAAATACCACTAAGCATTTCACCCAGTGTGCTAACGATTCTGCCAGCTCACCAACTTAACAATAATACTAACAACAACAATAAATAGATAAATAAATAAAAAGATATTGGTATTGTTAATCTATCTGCTTTATACCTACCAGTGTGAACAAACACTTTTAGCAAACATGAAATCTGAATTAGCCAAATCCACCAATGTCTCATAAATACAGAGGATATCGTAGGTTTTTAGCTGCTAGGAATAATTCCAGCATCAATTGCTTTGCATTATTTCACCAAAACAGTGTTTAAGTAGGTTTCTCAAAATGCTTATTTAATCTTAACTATCAGTAAACATTACACTATCATTATATGTTAAATAGCACACTGCCTGTAACCACAAAACGTAGCATTGCACAACCATTACTATTTGATATGGTGAACTCAACAGAATATAATATTGTTAGCGAATAAACAACACAGAAATAATTCCCATCTTTTCACCTCTAGTTTTGGTTATCCAAAGTGTTTCAAACACATCTTTCTCTTTAGCTGCTTATTACTTTAATTCCGTAATTCTTGGCTGAATGTTTAAGTTTGCTTCATAGCCACATGGTCTGAGAATAAATCTTAGTGTGTATATTTCTTTACTGCCCAGAAGGGGCTAAACATAGAGAGGACAAACAAGGACAGAGGGAGGGATTGAGTCGATTATATCGACCCCAGTGCGAAACTGGTACTTTATTTATCGACCCCGAAAGGATGAAAGGCAAAGTTGACCTCGGCAGAATTTGAACTCAGAATGTAACGACAGACGAAATACCGCTAAGCACTTCACCCGGTGCACTAACGTGTCTGCCAGCTTGCCGCCTAGCACCTTAGCTAGGAGTCTTCTGCTACATCATCATCATCATTGTTCGACCGTGGTCGAGACAATGGAATTTACCATGCTACGCCAGACTTCACAGTTCATCATAGCATTACGGAGGTCCTGTTGCTGGATGCCTGTATCCCTGGAGATTACATCAGGGTAGGAGAGTGTGCGCCCTCTGGTATTGTGAGTAGATGGTTTTCAGAGGAGAAAAGTAGAAATTGCCTCGCTTTCAGCTCTACAACAATGTCCAGCAAACTGGACTCTCCTACCTTTCACAAGAGATGACACAGGTGGTAGTTTCCCAAATATTTGCATTTTGGTTGGATGACGCTTCCACGAGAGATTTTGAGCTCTTGTAAGGAGGCGAGTGTAGGTTCCATCCAACCGCCTCTCAAGCTTCTTTGATAACGTCCAGGTTTCTGAGCCTTATAGTAGAATTGGTTCGACTGTGGCTTTGAAGATTTCAAGTTTGAAGTCTCTACTTAGATTTGATGACCAGATCTTATGCATGTCATTACAGGCTGACCCTTTCTAGTTAGAAAATCTTTTCCAGATGATGATATGTATGACCCAAGATATTCTGCTACAGTTATGGGGTGACTAATGCTTTATAAACTACTTTTGATAGGTAGAAACTTTATGAAAGCCCAATGTAGCTTTTATCTTTTACTCGTTTCTTTCATTGTACTGCAGCCATACTAGAGCATTGCCTTGAAAGATTTAGTCAAGCAAATCAGCTTCAATAATTTCAAAGTCTGGTACTTATTCTATCAGTCACTTTTGTCAAATTGTTACATTGTGGAGATGTAAACAAACCAACACTAGTTGTCCCATGGTGGTGGGTGATAAATACAACCCAAACACAAAAACATACACACACACACACACAGATACGTTTATACCCACACATGTGCGAACATACACACACACACACACACACACAGAGCAGGTTTCCATACAATTTCTGTTTATCAAATTCACTCACAATGCACTGGTTGACCTGGTAATTTTGTAGAAGTCACCTGGTAATTTTGTAGACACTTATCCAAGGTGCAACACAGCAGTATTGAACCTGAAACCATGCAGTTGCAAAGTGAGCCTTTTAATAACATAGCCAAGCCTGCACCTATGTAGGTATATAAATATGGATACAAAGTGTTTGTGTGTGTGCTTCTGTCTCTGCATGTCTTCACATGACCACTGCTTGGGCAGTGGTGACCTTGATTATGTCCCCGATTATGAAAATCACCAACAGTGCATGAAAGCATGAAATAAAGTACCTTACTTGTAAAGAATCAAGAATTGGCAACAAGAAGCAGCATCTGGCTGTAGAGTAATACTGCAAACAAATCTTGTCTGATTCATGACAGCATGGAAAAAAGTAGACGTAAAAATAATGAGAAAGAAGATCAGTTATTGTTTTTACTAAATGAGAAGTCATAACACGAAAACTATTCATTAAACAGACGTTTTTCTTTTTTTTTTTACAGCGAAGTGAATGATTGTATCTCTTATTGAAGAATAATGAAAGTGTACTCTAATCCTAAAAAGAAAGTTCAATCAAGTTCTCACAGAAGACTAATTTTTATATGTTTGAAGGAAAATAAATCAATTTGGTGGGATCTGTATCTCTCTATCATTAATTGTTGCTGGAAATCACAGGTGTGTTGTATGAATGGAATATAATGGTGTAATAAGAAATCACATTTGTTACACACCTGGAAATATACTGCTATTCAGTCATACATGCAGTCAATAAATGCAACAGCAACATCCACAAGCCAATGATGGAGAAACTGTAGCTATGTGCAGGAAATAGTAACTAAGTATCCTTCAAAATATTCTGTAACATCTTGAAAAGAGTGAGCATGGTCATAAACACATAATGGTAGATCCATTGTCAGGAAATTTTTCATCACACATCTGTGACCTCATCAGTGACTCTTCTATCCTACATGTTGCTCTATTTAGTCAATTCTGTCTTTCTATGATGTGTATCCTTAAGTTGCTGAAGATGTCACAGGTACGTGGACATAAGATTCAGACAATGAACATAAGATAAAATAAGAACAATAATAAATGAGTGAAGAACGAATTTATAGTGTGTGTGTTTATTTGACAAAAAAAAAAGAAGAAAGAAACCACCCCAATATATAACAATAGGGAGATAGGATGGATGTAAATGAAAGGCTATTATTCATAGGTCAACTCAATCAAGGCTGGCTATGCGTGAAAGGATAGCATTGACATCAGAATCTGCTACTGGATTGAAAATCAGAGTCCTTAAGTTAGAAATTTGTTACCTAATCCATTCAAAGATTACACATTATGAAGCCTGACATTATAATTCTTACCTATTCTCACATATTGCTATGGGAAGAATATATTTTATTAAATTGACTGAAGAATTATGTCAATCATAGAATACATCGATTCAAGAGACATGAAATGGAAAACCGACCATGACAAAATTTAAACTCAGAAATAGAGAAATGATACGAAATGTAGTATTACATTGATATTAAATAAATCTAGCAGTCTACAATTTGTGCCATTCGGCTATTGATAATGATAATCCTTTCTAATAAAGGCAAAAGGCCTGAAATTTTGGGGGAGGTGGGCTAGTTGATTAAATCAACTTCAGTCCTCAATAATACTTATTTCATTGACCTTGAAAGGATAAAATGCAAAGTCAACCTCACCAACATTTGAACTTAGAAGAAGCCATGTAAAAGTATCCATATTAGTATCACGTTAAAGCACCCATACTGGTGCCACATAAAAAAAGCATGCATGCTAATGCCAAGTAAAAAACACCCAGGCCAGTGCCACATATAAAGCAACCATGCCAGTGTCATGTAAAAAATACTCATTACACTTTGTAAAGTGGTTGGCATTAGGAAGGGCATCCAGCCATAGAAACCATGTCAAAACAGACAACTGGAGCCTGGTGCAGTTCTCCAGCTCCTGTCAAACCACACAACCATGCCAGCATGGAAAACAGATGTTATATATATATACACATACATATACATGTATATATATAGTTCATAGATGAAAAACGGATATTCTCTGTATAGAATACACTTAGTATTGCTCAAGAAATTTAAACTTGAGTTGGTATAGAAATAAATACTTTATATATTGATCTGTCTAACTTGCTTGTCCCTACATTTACCTATGTATATATATGTATATATAAGAAGACAAGAAAACGGAGATAAGGAAGTTAATAATTGTTTATTATTAGCAAATCGTTTTAAGGGAATGTCATTCCCCCAAAATACTGGGTATTGAACCAGTATTTCCTTCGATGAAACCATCCCTTCATGAGGTTAATATATCCTCTAATTAAATATATATATTTATAAGCACCTTGAGAGAAATGTTGGACCTAAAAAGCATCAGATGCGGGGTGTAAGAGAGGCGACTGCGCTGGTATGGTCAATGTGGCGAGAATGGATGAAGACAGCTGTGTGAAAAAGTGCCACACCCTGGTGGTTGGGGGAACCTGTGGAATAGGTAGACCCAGGAAGACCTGGGATGAAGTGGTGAAACACGACCTGCGAACTTTGGGCCTCACCAAGGAAATGACCAAGACTTTTGGAAATATGCCATGCGTGAGAAGACCAGGCAAGACAAATGAGACCATAATCTCGTGGCCTATGCCAGGGGCGTTATCAGCCCACTTATGCATACCTTTCCTTCTTTGGACACTAAAACTTTGCTTGCGAAGACCTGTTGAGGAAAGTGAAATCAAAAATCAAATTCAATGACTGGCATCCGTGCTAGCAGGATGCAAAGAGCACCATACGAGTCTGATCATTGACAGAGCGGCTAACCGGCTTCCATGCCAGTGGCACTTAAAAGGCACTATTCGAGCATGATCGTTACCAGTGTCGCACTACTGGCACTCGAGCCCCGTGCTAGTAGGGTATTAAGAGCACCATCTGAGTGTGATCATTGCCAGAGCAGCTATCTGGCCTCCGTGCTGGTGGCACATAAAAACACCATTCGAGCGTGATCGTTACCAGTATCACCTTACTGGCACCCATGCTGGGGGCATGTGGAAAAGATTCGAGCAAGTTCGTTGCCAGTGCCACCTGACTGGCCTCGTGCTAGTGGCACGTAAAAGCACCCACTACACTTTCGAAGTGGTTGGCATTAGGAAGGGCATCCAACTGTAGAAACTCTGCCAGACCAAGATTGAAGCCTCTTGCAGCCATCTGGTTCACCAGCCCTCAGTCATACGTCCAACCCATGCTAGCATGGAAAGTGGACGTTAAAAGATGATGATGATGATATATATGTAGGCGTAGGAGTGGCTGTGTGGTAAGTAGCTTGCTTACCAAACAACCAACCACATGGTTCTGGATTCAGTCCCACTGTGTGGCACCTTGGGCAAGTGTCTTCTACTATAGCCTCAGGCCGACCAAAGCCTTGTGAGTGGATTTGGTAGACAGAAGCTGAAAGAAGCCCATTGTATATATATATATGTATGTGTTTATGTATATATGTTTCGGTGTCTGTGTTTGTCCCCCCAACATCACTTGACAACCAATGCTGGTGTGTTTACGTACCCGTAACTTAGCAGTTTGGCAAAAGATACCGATAGAATAAGTACTAGGCTTACAAAGAATAAGTCCTGGGGCGATTTGCTTGACTAAAGGTGTTGCTCCAGCATGGCCACAGTCAAATGACTGAAACAAGTAAAAGAGTAATATATTATAGTGGGGTAGGCCAGTTTATGGGGTTACTCTGGGTTTCTCACTCATAAGGGGTTTAGCTTTACAGCATATCTTCAGACCCCCAACACTGCTGGCCTGAGACCTCTTTAAAAATATGGAGGGAGAAAAGCCTCAATACACTTCTTTCTGCCTCTTTCAACTAAATCCCCTCACAAGGCTTTGGTCAGTGCAGGTCTATAGTAGACAATATTACAAGACACTTGCTTGAGGTGCCACACAATGGGACTGAATGTTGGACCATGTGCTTCAGAAGCAAATCTCTTACCACACAATCACACCTGCACCTAAATCTCTGAAATTTAAAATATTATATTTAAAAGGATTCAAATTCATTTACAAAATTCCAGAGGAAACAGTTTAGTCTCATATGTAGCATATTGAAGTTATGAATTTTTTGTTCTGTCAGTAGTAGAATGCCATAAATCTATTGGATTTTAGGATGCAGTTGAATGGATTAACCTATGTAAAAGACTGGTACTTACTAATATCATGGAATCTGGAGTAATGAAAAGCAAAGTTTGTATCAAATGGATTTATATCAGAATATCAGATTTATATCACAAATAAGAAAGGGAATAAATAAATATATATATATATATATATACATAAATAAATAAATAAATAATGCTAACATCTTAAGTTTTCTACCATTTCTACAGCGTTTCCTTCATAGCAGTTATAAACAAAAATGGTAAATGGAAGAACTTTAAGTTATCTGAGGAAAAGCAGTTTTTATCATTGTCATTTCTACGAACTCATTCTTGCTTACAGCATTTTTGGTGTCTCCACACAGGATGATATTTAATGTCTTATCTTAAAAGCAACATTTTATACTTCCAATTCTCTGATGACATTTTAACACCTCCACATTCTCAATCTGATAGACAGAAATAACAATGTCATGTATCAAATGTTTAAAAAGAAAAGATGCTTTTGAAATGGGTTTCACAGAATGATAAAACAGGAAACGTTATATATATTCATGGTATCTGAGTACACCTTGGCTTTCAAAGAAATATGGTCATCTTAACATATTACCACACACACACATGCACACACACACACACACACACACACACACACACACACACACACACACACACACACACACACACACACACACACACACACACACACACACACACACACACACACACACACACACACACACAGAGGAAAAAAACCCCACTAAACTATATAAGTTCCTTTTTCAATTTGAAATTAGAAATAAACCTGGTATTAAAAATTTCATGAAATAGTAGTTCCTTGAAGTCGTTTACTTTTTTTTTCTTTTATTATTATAAAGCATGTGACATTACTTATTCATAAACATATATAACATTATAAACAAAATTATAGCCTATAATTTCTTTAAAACCTACATATATAAATGATGATGATGATGATTTCTAATGTCAAAAGTATTATTCCTAACAGTAATATGATGTTTACTCAAAATGTTGCTTCTGTTAAGCATTTCAGTATAGAACTCAAAATAAATGATGCTATAAATAACAGCTAGTAGAATATTGGGTTAATAACTTCTTTGATAGAAAAGCAATGTTGAGGGCTACCCATGGGATACATATCCACATTTTCTGTGGTCAGGACAAATGTACTACTAGTATACCAAAGCAAACCTTTAAATTTTTTCTATCCTTTTGAGAAACTAAAAATCTTTGAGAAATATGAAATAAGACATTTACCACATCCTGGATGTAGTCCTGAGTCAAAGGGTGGGAGAGTCAAGAGGTATATACATCTGTTAATGACTACAGAGTCATCTAAGACAATTAGTAAAAGCATGGCATATGTTACCAAATAAAATTTGTTCAAGAGTAAGAGAAAGCTTTATTTTTACATGAATTTCTTATTTTACTCTTTTACTCTTTTACTTGTTTCAGTCATTTGACTACGGCCATGCTGGAGCACCGCCTTTAGTTGAGCAAATCAACCCCGGGACTTACTCTTTGTAAGCCCAGTACTTATTCTATCGGTCTCTTTTGCCGAACCACTAAGTGACGGGGACGTAAACACACCAGCATCAGTTGTCAAGCAATGCTAGGGGGACAAACACAGACACACAAATAGACACACACATACATATGTATATACATATATACGACAGGCTTCTTTCAGTTTCCGTCTACCAAATCCACTCACAAGGCATTGGTCAGCCTGGGGCTACAGCAGAAGACACTTGCCCAAGATGCCACGCAGTGGGACTGAACCCGGAACCATGTGGTTGGTTAGCAAGCTACTTACCACACAGCCACTCCCGCACCTATTTTGTGGATAAATTTTTTTAAGATAGTGCCAACAACCTTCTGTTGATCCAAGAAAGGTGATTCGCTCAGATGGATGCATTTATGTCATTCAGAAGATGATTGAATATGAGCTTCACAAAAATGTGCAAAGACAAACAAGCATAAAGCCTAAAATAAAATTTACTTCTTGGGATATTTTTCATCTTCTTGGTAAACAATGAATTACTTTTACAATTAGTAGTTTTATTCAAATGTTCATTGCAATGATTGAAATTATAAAATATTTATATTTTTTGGTCAGAAGTTGAAAAAAAAAATCTGAAAATATCAAATAGGATGATCTTCTCTTTAAAAACATGCGACACTATACGAAATTTCAAATACCTCAGCGCCAAATCATTGACCTCAGATGTAAATGCATGCATTTAGTACTTACTTTCTTGAAATGATGTGCTTCAATGCAAAATTTCAGCTATCTGGGTGCAAAACTGTGGATCACAGACACATAAATCCACAACAATACCTACTACAACTATATTTTTAAAAAATATTTAAAATATGTCAAAAAGCCTGTGAGCTTCTTCACATAGAAGCTGTGCTTCTTATGTAAAAGGTCAGTATGTAGGTGGCAAATGGGGCCCATAACTTGGAACATATAAACATATATTAGTTATTATATATTAAGAGAATATGATGAACAGTACTTAAATTAAAGCATGCTAAAATCTGAGCTATAACTTGGAAATGTGGTGTAAGCACCATATGAAAATGAGACCATTTCCAGTGATCAAAGCCTGCATTCATTGACTGAATTTAGCTATTATATTTCACTTGCTGATTCATATAAATATCAGCTGAGCCAGCCAAAAGCTTAAAGAATGTTGAGCTTAATCTGGCCAACAGATACTAGAAAAAGCACATAAAGATGAAGTACCGCCCCATCAACCCAAAAGATTCTATGTCATTTCTATTCACTACCATCAAAAGACAATGAATATAGTTAATATGAGCATGGAATGAAATAAATAAAACAAAAAATGGTTTCGAGCAAATAGTAGAATGAGAAATGAGTTAATAATATTAGAGTGAAATATAAGAGTTTATAGATTAATAATAATATAAATAAATGAAGCAAAACAAAAACTAGGAAAATATAAAAATTCAGAGATGGAAAGAAGAAAACCTATTCTTTTTGTTTATTTCTTTATGTTTTTTCATAATAAGGCAGTAACCAGGCCTCCCCAATTCAGATTAATGTTCAAGATAATACTAGCATGATTTGAGCTTAAAGCTATGAACTATCTGATTTCTATATCAAAGAAACCAACTTATCATTTCTGCACTTTGGGCTGAAGCTACTGTTCACCTCTAGTTCATCTGTGCGACAACAAAATTGAAATCTCGTACCTATTTCACTCACTTTGAAGTCAAGAAGAACTACGTTGAACTAATGGAAATTTAAGCCATAGAACTCTACTTGTTCCAAGCTTGATAATGAGAAATATAAACAACATCACTTTAATCTCAGTGCTGACTCCAAGAGCCAATAAGATTTTGTGATTTTTAAGTGTATGGATACACACACAGACACACATATATAGTATGTGTGTGTGCAACTTGCATGTATTATTGTGAGAGTACATGTATGTGTATCTCTCTATATATGTATATGTGTACATGTGCATGTATATAAATGTGTCTGTGTATGTGAATATGTGTGCATATATGCATATAGATATATACATACACACACACAGATATATATATATATATACACACCTACATATATACATACATACACACACACATATATATATATATATATATATATATATATATATGCACGTATATGTAAGGGTGTATGGTTCTATGTTTCTGTCCCTTTCTCATGACATCACAAAATAGATGTAAATGAGAATCACTGTCATATAATTGGTGTGTGTTTATATACATACATACATATATATATACACACATACATGTATATACATACACATAAAATATGCATTCTTAGACACACATGTGCATGGTTATATATAAGGAATTGCCTGAAATATTAAAAGCATAAAGTAATCATAACAATGAAGAAAGTAAACAAAAATGAAGCTCCCATCAGCTGTCTCACTAAGAATTATAGCAGTTTCAATACTTCAAAAAGGACTGTATACCTAATACCTGAGGAGCATAAACAATCATTAGATATGGTTATTACATAATAAACACAAAGTTGACAAGACACAAAAGAAGGGAAAATGTAAAGGTAAATTATGAGTCTTTGCAATGTTGAGAAGCCTATTGTATGCATGTGTGTATATGCATGGGAATGTACATGTATATGTGTGTACATGTGCATATGCATATATATTTGTGTAAATGATTACAGTCTGCACTTTGCTACAAACAGAGAACTTTATTGAAAATCCCCTCTCAACAGATTCTTTAGCAGCTCTGCAGTGTCAAAAAACATAGGAAATAAAATGTTACTTCAAAAACTGGTAGGGGTCAACAACAAGAGGGGCTTCGAGCTGCCAAAAACAAATAAGTCTCATAAGATGTAATTGACTAACTGATATTAACATAAAAAATGGATGTAGAAACAAATGAAAGATTATATGTGTACATACGTGTGTGTGTGAGTAACTTTGGATGATACTATATAATTATGCATAATATTATATATATAAATATACAGGTGCAGAAGTGGCTGTGTGGTAAGTAGCTTGCTTACCAACCACATGGTTCCGGGTTCAGTCCCACTGCGTGGCACCTTGGGCAAGTGTCTTCTACTATAGCCTCGGGCTGACCAAAGCCTTGTGAGTTGATTTGGTAGATGGAAACTGAAAGAAGCCTGTCGTATATATGTATATGCATATATATATATGTGTGTGTGTGTTTGTGTGTCTGTGTTTGTCCCCCCAACATCATTTGACAACCGATGCTGGTGTGTTTGCATCCCCGTAACTTAGTGGTTCAGCAAAAGAGACTGATAGGATAAGTTCTAGGCTTACAAAGAATAAGTCTTGGGGTCTATTTGCCCAACTAAAGGCGGTGCTCCAGCATAGCCACAGTCACATGACTGAAACAAGTAAAAGAGTATACCATGCACACACACACACATGCACATGCGCACACACATTTAGATTAATTTGTTTATTTTACAATTTGAAGTTTCAGCATTTTCAGATCTACAAGCTAAGAATCAAATTAATCTTTTCATGTTAAATACTAGAAGAAACTGTAGTTAATGGATTTCTCTTGGGTTAAAGGCTGACAGAATAAAGCTCCTTCCCAAGTCATATAGACACACAGTGCCAGTTTCCCAGGCTTTCCGGTATATATACCCCTCCTAGTTGAGATACTGGTCCATTGTTGGAATATGTACTTTTGCTAGCTGAGTGGGCTGGAGTAATGTGAAATGAAATGCTTTCCTCAAGAAGGCAATGCATTACCCAGTCCAGGAATCAAGACATTTTTAGATCACGAGCCTGGCATTTTAACCATTAAGCCACCTGCCTTTACTTATTCTATAAGTTTCAACAATAAATATTTTGTGTGTGTGATTAACAAAACTGATTACTCCTTGAATTAGCATGCGAGTGGTTGAATATTCCATAGGAATGTGAACACTTAGTGTAATTTTCAATCAGAATTAGCATATAACCTTGTAACATTGCTGGCCCTTGGTACACTGTCTCTATCAACTGAATTTCACTCACAAAATTTTGATAAACCAGAGGCTATAGCAGAAGTCACTTGCCCAAGATGTTATATAGTGAAATAAAAATAGTGGGGAAGAGGTGTCATGGTATGGCCTGTGAGGTAAGTAGAAATGAGTGAAGACATGACAACTGGAAGTGTGGATGGTAAGAATGTAAGAATGTAAGGTGGTAAGAATGTATGAGCGAGATGGTAAGAGATGGAGAACGGGTTGTGGGGGGGTAAATATAATAAACAACAGGTATTAATGAATGATAAGTTGGAAGGTGGAGAAGAGTAGGTAACGACTATAGAATATGTATATATGTTAAATGTGTGATTTAACACACACGTATATATATCATTATTAAATTAATGCATGTGAAAATATTTGTACATTTGCATGCATGTATAACCATATACACACATATACTGACAAATGTATGTGATCGACTGCATGTGTAGGCGTATGTGTGGATATGTACATGCACGTATGTATAGCTCCATGATAATGTTATTCACATTGCTTACTATATTCATATTATCTGTAAGTGAAAAAAAAAATCTTTTTTTTTTCTTTTCGGGTACACAAAGCATAACCGTGAGCATTATAGATTACTAGCTGGATCAATAAAGAATATGAACATGTCAAAAAGGATCAAAGAATATATTGCTAAAACTGAATTCTACAAATCTTTTGTGTAAATTATTCTTTGCACTGTGATCAAATTCAGAGATAACTGGTCAGAAAATGTTCTCGTACAAATGGATAAGTTGCCATTAAGGGGGCTAAACTAAATCATTACTAGAAAGCTTTAATGTAAATGATATCATTTAGTCATGATCTATTCCATGAACTATTAGCTTATACGTCAACTTCAATGGATATTACAGTGATATTTTATATCAGAAGTGAACAAAAACTTTTCTGATATATTTTCCAGAAGAGTATATTGCTCGGATAATATTCATGCCATTGAGAAAAGCTACTTTCATGTAACATTAGCATAAAAGACATCAGGTTTTCTTTAATCACACATCTTGCATCATTATCACCCTCACCACCACCACCACCACCACCATCATCATCATCATTACTGTGGTTGCCTTCATCATTATCATGTGATATCACACTAACAAACAATCAGCCTTAATTCTGCTCTATAGAAATTTTCAATGCTCTGATTTACATAGCAGTAAAAATGCATTTCCTTCACTCGGTGGGTTGTAGTTTGATATTATAAACCTGGATAAAATAGAATTGTTTAGAGAATAGACATGAGAATTGGGCAATTATTTATGCATAGTAGGAGTTAGTGATTAGGAAAGAGTGAAAGAAACTAAGCTGATGCTTTGATGAAAGAGATAGGAATAAAATCTAAAAATTGGAAGATAAATATGGTGACCTGCAAACAAAAATTGATATCTAGATAATGATTGGAAATGAGTCCTTAGGGACCAGGCTAATGGTGATAGGCTTGCATTCTCAGACAGAGCAACATATTGATTTGAGTAATATTCTGTCGCATCAATAAAAATCAGACCCAGCACAAAGCAGAGTAAATGCCAAGATAGAAAAAGTGTCTAAAATAATTTGATTTTCCTAATTTATATTTTATGGTGTAATCAGATAAGGAAGGATATTACCACTGATATTTTTTGCAGGGTCTCCATGAGAGTGGTGAGAAAGGGCTTGTTGTAAAGGGAAACATATACATAAAGATAGCAAGATACCTTCAGGTAGAAAACATGTTTAAAACCTACAGTTTAGTAGATTCAGCTGTAGGTACCCACTGACTAGGTGGTGGTGTTAATCTAGATGAAAATTATCCAGTTTTATACTCAAAGCTTTGGTTAATCTGGTAGAGTAAAAGGTAGCTCTTTAACATTTAAACTGACCATATTTGGCCAAAATATTCTACCTGTTTTATGTTCAAACTGGCTAAATCTGGCTTCTCACATCTACCATACAATGTCATAAAAATAAACACTCATATGATCGAAATCTCAAAGTTATGAGATAATATATGATTAACTCAAAGCAATGTAAATAAATAAGCATTGCATTTGACAGAATAATTTGAATGCTAAAGGGTTATAAAACAGCCCACTTGTACAAAGGGCTGTATCGTGTGCCTAAAAAGAAAATTACAATGTGTGACACAATTTTTGTCCCTGGGTAGCAACTGTTATTTCCTGTTTGCTTACCCCTAGAAAGAATGAAAAATGACTAATATTGCCTTCAAATTTTGCTTTTTTCTTGATTCCCAACAGGCATGCCAAAATATGCCTTGTAGACTTCACACGTTTTAGCAGAGTACTTTTATACATACTCTTTGTCTCGATAGATTTGTCATAGACATAGCAAAATGTGTCTGCTGAATTCTTACAACCACCTGATGAATGTGATGAATGTGGCTATCAACAACAATTTGTCTTCACTTGGACAGCTAGAAGTAAACTGAACTGTTGAACTTACAGTCCCTGTATCTACACTATAATCTATGTTGCCAGAATGTTCTAGAAATTCTTGAAAGTTTTAGAAACTTTTAGATAGCTCTAGAAAATTCTGCTTCAGCAATTCAATGTTGCATCTATCTGAAATGTAATTGAAAATAGGTCAGTTTTAAAACGATGATGTTCAGGTCATAAAAGCAATATATGAGGGAATAGTAGCCATTTCCTTTTATTTCTAGCTAGAAGTAAATAGGAAACAACACTTACTAACCAAAGACAAATTAAATAAATAAATAAATAAATAAATTATTACACAGCAGGCGTGGCTGTGTGGTAAGAAGCTTGCTTCCCAACCTCATGGTTCCATGTTCAGTTTCACTACATGGCTACTTGGGCAAGTATCTTCTACTATAGTCTCAGGCAGACCAAGGCCTTATGAATGAATTCGGTGGGTAGGAACTGAAAGAAGTCCATTGTGTATATGTGTGTGTGTGTATTTTTTGTGTCTGTGCTTGTCCCCCACCACCAATTGACAACCAGTGTTGGTGTGTTTACGTCCCTGTAACTTGATAGTGCAGCAAAGAGACCGATAGAATAAGTACCAAGTTTAACAAAAGTAAGTCCTGGGGGCAATACATTCAACCAAAAAGAAAAAAAAAACATTCTTTAAGACAGTACTCCAGCATGGCTGCAGTCTAATGAGTGAAACAAGTAAAAGAAAAGAAACAAAAGAAACCATTATGATTAATAAAACAAATTCCATAACCACACAATCATGTCTACTTCTAGTATGGAGAAATAAAAATCAACAAACCTGATTAATTCTTATTTTAATACAAATCATGTTTAGGTAAAAAAACAAATGAAATTGAAACAACAGGATTCAGGGATAGCAGACTTCCAATTATTTATTTAAAATTATTTATTTGTATATTTACTTTGCTATGCATTATAATTTTTAATAATCACAAATCAAACCAAAAGTTGAACATGATGTGAGGCAGGAATTACTAAACATTTAATTGAAGCTAAAGAAATAGAAAATTGTATATTCTTTGACACATAACAGAATACTTTTACCCTTTTCATACCAATGCACCTGAGACCCCACTCTGGTTCTTTGATACAAACCTGCTTGCTTTAAGGAGTTCATTATAATTTTATGTTAGAATATTTTGTTATATTCTAAACACTAGCTTAATTGAGAAATAAATCTAAAAGTTAGTTATTTCATTAAATGCAACTCAATTCTCGATCGATTTCAAAGGCAGCACATTTACTAGAATTATGAACACAAATAGGTTTAGGAAATTACTCAAGAAACAAAATGAAAGCAAGCAAAATTAAATAAGGTAATATTACTCATAATATTAATGAGTTTAATATTTGTATATATCAATGTATACAGCTGTTTATTTAATACCAAAAAATTAAGGATGTTTTAATTAGTTATAGTCTTTGAATTTTAACCTCTTTTATTACTAGATATTCCAGTTTTATAGACATTTAAAATTAGTAATGAATGGCAATGTTTCATAAGATCTCTAGTTTTGAACTCTCTTTGTCTCTCTCTCTTTTTCACTTTCTGTGATGACTTTCTGCTCTCTTTTGCTCTCTTTCTGAAGACACCTTGTGTGAATTTCTATATACCACATATGGAACATTTCAAGACAATCTTATACAAAGTTGCTACCTTGAAGGGTTTCATGCATTAACTTAATATATTGTTAGTTTTCTGTCAGTTCAGTTTAGCAAAAGTAAAAGCTTCATCCCTTGGAATTCATAACTCAATCAATGTTCTAACTGTTACCACCATTGATTTTATTAACACCCCTTAATTAATCAAATATGAATTCTAATTGTTTCCCTAGTCCTCCAAATATGTTACCAACAATTCTCAGTCCAGGTTTTATAGCATTTAGCAGATAAGAGCTAAATGTATTTCTAAAAGAGAGATATCAGTGTAGCATTTCTCAATAATCTCATAATTATTCCCAGTCGCACATAAAATTAAATGTACTTCTCGTATAAATATCTACATAAAGGTTAAATCATTGGTCATTTCCCCACCCACCCTTTCCACATAATTGCATCAGTTTCCAAGAATCACTATCTAGGACAGATTTCCCAAGTGTGTGCTTTTTCTCTATTAAAAGACAAAACAAACAAAAACAAAAAGCTTAGTAATTCAAATGAGACTTCATTAAGCTCATTATGTGCTCTTGTTCTCAGCAGCTTCCATCACTTAAAAACGTCTTTCTGTGCCCTTGTTTGTACCTTTCCTAAAACTTACCTTTGAAGTTAATTTACTGATAAAATCTAATTAAATTTTTACTACTGAAATATTGCTACTTCTTTACTAATTCTGCTTCAAAGAGGATATATCAGTGATTGTAGCCCCAGGCCAGCCCTAGCTGAATAAAGTAATATCAAAAGTATTTTAGTCAAGACATCATCATCTTCATTTTCATCATCATCATTTAACGTCCGTTTTCCAAGCTGGCATGGTTTGGACGATTTGACCGGAGTTGGAGAGCTGTACCATGTTCCAGTTTGATTTAGCTTGGTTTCTATGGCTGAACACTCTTCCTAATGCCAACCACTTTACAGTGTGCATCGGGTGCTTTTAATGTGGCACCACATGAGTGCTTCTACATGGTGTGATCGCAAGTGCTTTTTTACATGGCACTGGCACAAAAGGGGGAGCAGCCTTAACACTTCTACCGTGTAGGACGGGTGTGTATGACCATCTGAAATTTCTGTATATCTTGGACTACTTTGATTAATAAGACCATTTCTTTTATAAGATTGTAAGATATTATTTGAGGGAATTTGGTTGCTATTTCTAGCTGGTCAAACGACTACATTGAAGGTTCCTTTTATGCTACCATCAGCAACTGTAAATGACAAAAAGCTAGTAATCATGGCATAAAGAGCAACAGGAAGACAAACAAACAGCATTTAGCTTGTCACATATATTTTTCTGCTCTTTCTCACATATCTTTGAGCTCATAGTTGCTGTTGATTTTGCATAGTTCTAGGTCAGCTGTGAATGGGCAAACTTACCTATAATCCCAGATATCCCAGTTGTGAACATCTTGTTGATTTTTTTAGGGCTATTAAGAACTATATTATCAATTTTATCCTGCTCTTTCTCTAAGACTGTAGGGGGAAATTTGAGGGAGATTAAGTTATACCACATCAAGCAGTTTGAGCAACTGAGTACACTCAGTTGTTGATTCATTGTCAGATTACTGCATAATATGGTAGGCCAACAGCATCTACTGCACAGAACTAACTATTTAAGCAAGTCAGTTGGGCATTTTACTCTATAACTCATAAAGGAAAGCAGTAGAGCTTAGTTTTATATTCTCTACACTCTAATGAAGTAGTAAATTAGTTTAATTCAAAGTGATCATACAAAACTGTTTTTAGTTTAACATTCTTTTTTTCTTCTTTAATGATAAGTGAACATCAATGCAATGATTTCTTCATTAAAAGAGTAATTTTTAAGGTGTGATTATTGACAGAATCAAGATACATCACACACACACACGCACACACACACACACACACACACACACACACATATATATATATACGTTTATATATTTGTTGTGTAAGATTTTTTATGTGAAGTCGTGTGTTGAAACAGATATTGTTATATTTCGGAATGGTCATTTTGTCAGTAAAAACACACGCAATATATATTTGGTGTTATTTTGCTTCAGTGTTGTTACAGAAGCTACACACATAATAGAAAATAAACCTAGCCTGAATAGGAAACTAGAATGGAACACTAGCACACACCACAACATATGACGGTAGAGGATCCCAATAAGCTGGTTACAATATAAACAAAACCGAAAACATAATAAATAAAATACACAGATAAATAAACAAATAGAAATAACTATATAAGTTTTTTTTTTATTTATTATTATTACTAGTATTGTTGTTATACATACATACAAGCATATGTAATGATAATAATAAGTGGATGTAAACACATGAACAAAATAAGAATAAACAAAAACAACAACAACAAAAACAAATTACATGTCTTCCTGTTGCTCTGTATGCCATGATTACTAGCTTTTTGTCATTTACAGTTGCTGATGGTAGCATAAAAGGAACCTTCAATGTAGTCGTTTGACCAGCTAGAAATAGCAACCAAATTCCCTCAAATAATATCTTACAATCTTATAAAAGAAATGGTCTTATTAATCAAAGTAGTCCAAGATATACAGAAATTTCAGATGGTCATACACACCCGTCCTACACGGTAGAAGTGTTAAGGCCGACCAATGCCTTGTGAGTGGATTTGGTAGACGGAAACTGAAAGAAGCCTGTCGTATATATGTGTGTGTATATATATATATATATATATATATATATATGTTTGTGTGTCTGTGTTTGTCCCCTAGCATTGCTTGACAACCGATGCTGGTGTGCTTATGTCCCCTGTGACTTAGCGGTTCAGCAAAAAGAGACCAATAGAATAAGTACTGGGCTTACAAAAAGAATAAGTCCTGGGGTCGAGTTGCTCGACTAAAGGCGGTGCTCCAGCATGGCCACAGTCAAATGACTGAAACAAGTGAAAAAGTGAAAGAGTGAAAGAGTATATAAACAGAAGATACAAATATTACAAGCATCCCCCCCACACACACACTAAATAAACATAGACGCACATAGAGATATAAGCATGCGCAAATGAAGACATACAATAGAAATACAAAATGGCTGATGGTTAGTAAGGAGAGACACAAATAAGAAAGAAGAAAACAAAGGACCACTGATGCGGTCACAGGAGTGTGACGAAAGAACTCTGGCTGAAATAAGATTAAGATTAATGTAAAAAATAAATAACACTGAAGCAAAATAACACCAAATATATAGTGCATGTGTTTTTATTGGCTAAACTGGCAAAATGCCCATTCCGAAATATAACAATAATATATATATATATATATTATATAGGCGCAGGAGTGGCTGTGTGGTAAGTAGCTTGCTAACCAACCACATGGTTGCGGGTTCAGTCCCACTGCGTGGCATCTTGGGCAAGTGTCTTCTGCTATAGCCCCGGGCCGACCAATGCCTTGTGAGTGGATTTGGTAGACGGAAACTGAAAGAAGCCTGTCGTATATATATATATATATGTGTGTGTGTGTTTGTGTGTCTGTGTTTGTCCCCCTAGCATTGCTTGACAACCGATGCTGGTGTGTCTACGTCCCCGCCACTTAGCGGTTCGGCAAAAGAGACCGATAGAATAAGTACTGGGCTTACAAAGAATAAGTTCCGGGGTCGATTTGATCGACTAAAGGCGGTGCCCCAGCATGGCCGCAGTCAAATGACTGAAACAAGTAAATGAGAAATGAGAATGAGATATATATATATATATATATATATATATATATATATGTACAAATATTATTATTTCTAAGTCTCTCTACAGGAGACTACAGCAGTGGTACTGGATATTAACAGTTATTGCCAAGCTAATATGGCAAGGGGAAGCGGCTGACCTCCCCTGTTCGAAGGTTATAATGGACACAGGTTCGTGTGTCATATAGCTAGATAGAGGCGATAGCCTCTTGGAGCTAATCAACAGCAGCTTTAGTCCTATGTTTATGGACTGCCATATTAGCTCGGCGATAAGTGTTAATATATATATATATATATATACACATATACTCTTTACTCTTTTATTTGTTTCAGTCATTTGACTGTGGCCATGCTGGAGCACTGCTTTTAGTCGAGCAAATCAACCACAGAACTTATTCTTTGAAAGCCTAGTACTTATTCTATTGGTCTCTTTTGCTGAACCGCTAAGTTATGGTCATGTAAACACACCAGCATCGGTTGTCAAGCGATTTGGGGGAGACAGACACACAAAAATATACATATATATACATATGTACGATGGGCTTCTTTCAGTTTCCATCTACCAAATCCACTCACAAGGCATTGGTCGACCCAAGGCTATATTAGAAGACATTTGCCCAAGGTGCCACGCAGTATGACTGAACCCGGAACCATGTGGTTGGTAAACAAACTACTTACCACACAGCCACTCCTACACCTATATATATATATATATATATGTGTGTGTGTGTGTGTATAGTAATAGCAATAGAAAGAGTAAAGAAATTGCCCAGAGTAGTAGTGTTTCCAATGTTTTGGATACAGCCATTTTTCAGGCTTAAAAATGACAGGTAGGAGGAAAAGAAAAACCAGTTGAATCTTGTATCTTCTTTGATTGAGTGGCTGCAAGTTATCTTAGCCTTGAAAGACAGATTTTGTCCAAAATATTTGAAACTCCACTCCCCACAGCAATTTCAATTTATTTTTCTGTCACTTTTTCCAAATAATACAAGTCTTGCCAATGTAGACTACCGTTAGATATCTTTGCACTTTGTTCTGTCCCCGTCCAACCCATGCCAGCATGGAAAATGGACGTCAAAGAACGATGATGATGATATACATGTATATATATATATATATATATATATATATATATATATATGTATATATATATACACACGCATACACGCACATACATATATATACACACACACTGTATATATATATATGAATATATATATATATATATATATATATATATATATACACACACACAAGGAATAATTAGAAACATTATGATTCAGATTATTCAGAATTCCCATTTCAATTTTCCACACACTTTGTGAAATAGAAGAAATTGCAAAATAAACTCTACCTGAATTGTCTATATATATATATATATATATATATATATATATTATATATATATATATATATATACAATGCACACACACACATACACACACTCTCTCTCTCTCTCTCTCCAGACCATGTCTGCAAAATTTAATCCTACCTCTTCTATCTGGTTCTTTTCCCCAAAGTCATTTTCTTACTTTTCAACATGATCATACCACCTAAGTTCTTTTTCCTTTTCTTTTCATTTCTTTTTTTCTTTTTTGTTGTTGCCTTCTCACAAACACAACATTGCTGTCTTTATTCCAGCAGCTGTGCTTATTTAACTTTGTTGAACTCAGTTTATTCTACTGGTTTTAAGTTATATTTCTTAAATAGAGTTCATCCCCTCTAGAATTGGAAACTCTAAATTATTGTATCACCTGATGCCTGAAGAGATTGGCATTTATAGTGCAGACTGTTGCAACCTAATAGCTTTGTATTTCAGGCTATCTTTCAATATGGTGCAAACTGAGTTTAATTTAGTTAGTTGCAAAACCGAAGAAAAAGAGAAGACATAAAACAAAACAATAATAACAATAAAGATAAAGAAGTGAGACAAAACTATAAGAATCAAAGCACAAGGTAGAAAGTACAGCATATATCCTTATAGTAATAGTAAATCCAATTTTATCTAGCAGCAGACAACAGAAAAATATCACATTTTCTACATATATGAATAAATAAAAGAAATCAATAAATAACTCTATGAAAATGAACGAAAATATTCTGTAAATATACCGACTTTAATATTACTAAAACATGACTGAAAATTGTGACATCTTTTAATTTAGAACAAGTATTGTGTGTGTATGTCAGCATTTAAATGTACACACACATGTACACATATACATATATTGCTAGCATGTACGTTACATATGTGCAGATTCTTAACTATAACACTATTCATACACACTTATATATACAGAAAAATTTTATACCCAATAGAGAAAATTACAGAAATTTATATATATATATATATGTGTGTGTGTGTGTGTGTATGTATATATATATGTATATATATGTATGTATATATATATGTATGTATATGTATAAATTATAAGCATAGCATTGCAGACATTTATAAAAGTGTATATATATATATGCCAACTTGAAAACTTCAATTTTACACCTACATAGTTCAACTTTTGCATAAGGCTACGGCTTTTTAAGGAAACGATCAAAGGTTATATGAAAGGTTATATGATTTTTCTCATAATTTCCAGGAACCTAGGCTAGACACACTGGATACTGCAACTAACATATAAGAGATAAATATAACAGATAAATGTTTTCTAGTGGCTATGAGTTTTTTTTTTTACTCTTATTTCTAGCAATACATGTACTGACTAGTGCCCTTTGTCACTTTAGTGGCATATATATTTCTGCCTTTAGGCTGTAAAATTGCAAAAAATCCACCCTTACGATTTATAATTTTCACTTTTACCATTTATGATATCAGCCTATGATTTCTATAATAATCTCATAAACTGACAAGGTGAGTTGAGTATAATCCTAGGGGCTGGGTGAGTGCCACTGATGAGCATTAATAAAATGCAAAATCATTGGTGATCTGGCTGTGCCTAGATGCTGAGGGAGCTTGCCTCCCTTGTCAAGCATTGAGATAAGTGCTTTCTAATGGCTATGAGTTGTTTTGACCCTTAATTCTAGCAATACATGTGCTGATGTATATATCTTTGCTTTTAGGTTGTAAAATTGCCAAAAAAATCACCCTTATCTATATATATAACGCTGAAGTTGTCTGTGTGTGTATGGCAGGTTTGGTAGCCTTCAACTAGCACTATCTCCTCCAAGACCCTGCGGCGCAAGTTGACCAAAATTGAGAGTATGATAGAAGAAGGCTTGGTCTTTATTCCGTAGAAGAAAAAATTCAAATCGTACCATGTTAACACCAAAAGTTATTTATATCAAAAAGGTGCTTTACTTCTATGAAAATCCCTATTTTTTACGATTTTTTTACTGCTGTGTCGCCATTTTTCAGTGTATTTCAACCAGAAAAAGGTTCTCTTAAAGATAATAACAAACTACATAATGCAAAATTTTTACTTTTCAAAAATTCCAATTCTAAAGGGTTGAAAAGAAAACAAACCGAGCAACGCTGGGCTATACTGCTAGTTATTTATATATATTTATATATATGATGACTTGCATATTTATTCTAAATACATTCTGGTAGATATGAACATGATTATGCTAATCACTTTAGTGTTTCCTCGTAGTACAATTCCTTTATGACAATTATGTGTTCTAAAGACTTGATTCATTAGTGCAAGGAATGCTGGGACAGCCAGTGATTTGACACTATTGTGTGTACATATATCATCATCATCATCCTCAGTTAATGTCTGTTTTCTATGCTAGCATGGGTTGGATGATTTGACAGGAGCTATTCAGCTAAAGAGATAGCTGCCCAGGTTTCATGTCTGTTTTGGCAGGATTTCTATGGCTGGATTTCTACGGTCCTTACTCACACCAACCACTTTGTAGAGTGTAACTGGTTGCTTTTACACAGCTCCGGCACAGGTGCTCTTACTTGGCACTGCACCCACGAGCCTACAAGATTAGAAACACTCAGCTGAAGTGGGATGTAGGGAAGGTGGTCTGTTTGCAAAGACAACCACATATTTACCTAATGTGATGTGTTTTCTCAAGCACAGCAGAGAAAACATATCAATGTATAAAAATATGTATGTGTATGTATACAAATACACACATATTTGTGTATGTGTGTGAGTTTAACTGTATTTATATGTGTACGGACATACAACTAATTATTATAAGTAATGGTAATAACAACAGTAATAGCAATCATAATATAACACATTTAGTATGTAATACACACACACTGACACACAGATACACATTCAAAACTTGTGCACTCTTGCAAACAGCCACATAGATACAAGTACAAGCATGGGCACACACCCACAAATATTCACGCACATAGACATCTACCTATGTACATTCATGTATTGTGAGGTCAGAGGATGGGAAAAGATATGGTTCAATGTATATACAAACATTCATATCCACATTCACACAAACACACACACTTACATAAAAACATGCACACGCTTATGTACATAAATGCACACAGACGCATACACACTCTCTATCAAAAACGTCAGTATTGAAATAAGATAAATAATTAAAATAGAGATGGTAGTCACAGAGTACAGATAAAGAATAAATCAGTGGTTTTAGGTGGGAAACAGGGTGCAAAATAGACGGTCAATGATCATAACAATAACACTTATACAACCACTATAACCACTACTACAAATCTTACTATAATGGATATTATGTCCATCTGTCTGTCCGTCTGTTTGTCTGTTCCCTCTTCATGGCCAGATCGCTGGACCAGTGGTTATGATATTTTGGGGGATTACAAAAAAATCAGAAAGTATGATTATTTCGTGGATATCAATTTTTGAAGTGATAAACCACCTTCGCATTTTTATTAAAAATTCACCAAACACGAGTAACTCTGGATTTTTATCGTATAGTTTGTGGCCCCATCATAGATACGAAGGGGGTCGCAAGGACAGTTAAAAGCAAAAATAAAATGGAAAAAGTGTGTGTCAGTAAATAGTGTGTGTGATTATTAATTGGTTATTGAACTGTGTCATTCTTGAGCATGTTTCATAACAGCTAAGTAGTTGTTGTTTACATCTCAGTTTTGTCAATCAAAATAACCCATGGTACCAGAATGTCCAGACATTATTCACATAGAACAGTGAAAGGTAGGTTTTAGTTTGATCTTTTGCAATCCTAAAGATACTACTCACACATTACAGCAAACAAGGCACAGGACCAGACTTCAGATCAAGTAGGTGTATTTTAGCCAGTTATACATCACTATGAGTAGAGCAACGGACTCCAGTAATCTGAAAATTAGTGTCGACCAAACAGAAAATATCGTCCACAAAGAAGTTTTTTAATATTGATATTATCCAAAGGAATACAATTCATAATTTAAATAAGGAAATTTGTGAACTTTGAATGTGTAAGAGTATAAACAAGCATAATATAGTGTAAACAACTAAAATAAAAGTATATCTAAATAACATTTTTTCTTGATACCTTTTAGTAGTGGTCAAAGGAATCTCTGGCTTTCATTAGGAGTGGTCCACATAACCATTCATGATACAGAGGCTGGGAGCCTATTTCAGTTCGGGAGTGAATCGTCATCACCTGTCAATTAGTTGCAAACACATGTCACATAGCTGCAATAGAATGGTGTGTCACTAGTGATAATGTGATCTCTCTAAGACATCACTCTGTAATCTATCAAGTCCATTTACACATTTCTCAATACATACTGCTGTTATGGCTTCCCTCCTCATTTTATGCCTCCATCATAGATGGGTAGATTTGCTAGTAATCATAATAGTAATAATAATTCTTTCTTCTATAGGCACAAGGCCTGAAATTTGTTGGGTAGAGGGTAGGGTTAGTCAATTACATCAACCCTAGGGTTCAACTGTTACTTATTTTATCAACCCTGAAAGGAAAAGTCAGCCTTGGTGGAATATGAACTCAGAATGTAAAGATAAAACAAATGCCACTGAGCAAAAGAGAGAATTATATCACATCTTCTCCGTATATGAATAAGTAAAAGAAATCAATAATGGGTGTATAAAAATGAATGAAAATATTCTGTAAAAATACCAACTTTAATACTACTAAAACATGACTGATGATGATGATAATGGTGATATACTGCCCTAGTCATAATACCAATTTGAACTTCTAATTTGTTGTCTCTTGAGGTCTCTGGGTGAGACTTAGAGTCAACTTCTACAAAAGCATGTAATAATAATAATAATTTGGCACAAGTCCAGCAATTCTGGGTGATGAGGCCAGTTGATTACATTGACCTCAGTGTTCAACTGGTACTTATGTTATCGATCCTGAAAGATGGAAGTCAGCCTAGATGGAATTTGAACCAGAATATAAAGTTGGAAGGAACGCTGCAAAGCATTTTTGTCTGCATGCTATCAATTCTGCCGACTCACTGTCTTAATAATAATAATAATGATTTCTTAGATAAAAGGGAGTTGGTACTTATTTTATAGACCTCACAAAAAAGAAATGAAAGTTAAGCCAACATTGGTGGAATTTAGACTCAGAATTTTAAGAGGCACAAAAATTAAAAAAATTAATAACCACTATAGACACAAAGCCTGAAATTTTGGGGGCAGGGAGGGGACTAGATGGTTACATCAACCCCAGTGCTCAGCTGGTACTTTTTTTTTGGTCATCAGACATCATTATGAACATTTAACATCCCTTTTCCATGCTGAAATAGGTTAGACAGCATGACAGGAGCTGGCAAGGTCAGGGGCCAAACCAGCATCCATAGTTTGTTTTGGCTTGGATTTTAGGGTTGGATGCCCTTCCAAATGCCAACCACTTTACAGAGTATACTGGGTATTTTTTACATGGTACCATTACCAGTGCTTTTTAAAGTGGCACCAGCACCCACATCAATACTTTTTACATGGCACCTTGGTTTTAGGATCTTAATTCTGTTGTGGTGAGTGGGTCTTTTTGAGTGCAGCAATGCATCCCATTTCTCAAGCCTCTGTCATCTGTTTTTTATTGACCCTAAAACAATGAAAGGTAAAGTTGACCTCAGCAAGAATTGAACTCGGGACCTAAAGTCAGAAGAAATACTGCTAAGTATTTTGTCCATTGTGCAAACGATATTACCAACTCACAACCTTAATAATATTGATAATACACCTTTCTACTATAGGTACAAGAACTGAAATTTCGGGGTAGGGGGATCGTTGATTACATCAACCAAAGTACATAACTGGTACTTATTTCATTGCATGAAAGGTAAAGTCGACCTTGGTAGAATTTGAACTCAAAATGTTAAGACAGATGAAATGCCACTAAGCATTTTGCCTGGCATGCTAATGGGTGGTACCATCATCATTTAGTATCTGCTTTTCATACTAGCATGAGTTAGTTTGACTGGAAGTGGTAAGCTGGAGAGCTGTACCAAGTTGCAGTCTGATTTGGCATGGTTTCTATGGCTGGATACCCTTCCTAATACCAACTACTCCAAGAGTGTGATGGGTACTTTTTAAGTGCCACCAGTATAAGTACCAGTTACATGACACAGGTTTACATATATATGCATATTTATATATATATGAATATATATATATATATATATATATATATACATGCATATTCATACATACATACATATATATATATATATATATATATGTATATATATAAAACGAAGAATGTTATGATGAATGACGATGACCTTTTTGTGAGCACAGTTTGTGACAGACCATGCCTTTCTTTTGATGGGCTCAAATCCCTGAAATCCCATTTGTGAACCCATGGAAAATGAACCTCCACCAACTACTCTACCTATGTGTCTGTGCACACCTTTGAATACAATGTATGCCAGAAGGTTTGTAAATCTAACGGAGGCCTCAAAAGACATTTTAAAATTCACAAAGATCAGAACTTACCTGCAGGTCATGGTGGTCTACATCAGATATGCAATCTATGTGGGTTTCTTTTCAGAACATTGTCTGGTTTAAAAAGCCACATCAGATGCCATAATGGTTCTAAGAAGTAGGTACAGGAGGTGGTCAAACTTTGCATAAGGAGTAGACAACCACCATATACATATATATATATATATATATATATATATATATATATATATATATATATACATACATATATTATACATATATTTCACATACATATATGGACATATATATATGTATATATATATATATATATATATATATATGTATATATATATATATATATATATATATATATATTATATATATATATATATATATATACATACATACATATATTTATACATATATATCACATACATATATGGACATATATTATGTAATATATATATATATATATATATATATATATATA
>NC_043000.1:49796414-49798914 GCF_006345805.1 Octopus sinensis
TGGATAGGCAATGTATGAAAAAAAGCGACAAAATTTAATTAATTAAAATCGTACTCAAGAAAGAAAAAAAGTCTTTTCTAAATAATACAGTACATAAAAAGCAGGGGAGACAAACCTGAAATTTAGATTAAAAGCAAGAGACAGTTTCTTTCAGTTTCTTTCTGTACTATTAGACAGCACCAATGGAACATAATCTACCAGATCTTTATGCTTCATAAACCATCTCATTCTGAATATTCAATCAGTATCTTAAAACAAGACTTCCAAGTCAAAATATCTGGAAAATAAATCTTTAATTTTTCAGATTTATCAAAGTTATGTTGGCAGGAAAAAATTCTAATTTTGATTGATATACATATGATATATATATAGTTATAGATATATGCATGCTTATACATCTATATATACTCTCTTTACTCTCTTTTACTTGTTTTAGTCATTTGATTGTGGCCATGCTAGAGCACTGCCTTTAATCGAGCAACTCCACCCTGGGACTTATTCTTTTGTAAGCCCAGTACTTATTCTATCGGTCTCTTTTGCCGAACTGCTAAGTAACGGGGACATAAAAACACCAGCATTGGTTGTCAAGCAATGCTAGAAGGACAAACACAGACACACAAACATACACATGCATATATATATATATGGGTGGCACGTAAAAAGCACCCTCTACACTCAGGGAGTGGTTGGCGTTAGGAAGGGCATCCAGCTGTAGAAACATTGCCAGATAAGACTGGAGCCTGGTGCAGCCTTCTGGCTTCCCAGATCCACGGTCGAGCCGTCCAGCCCATGCTAGCATGGAGAACGGATGTTAAACGATGATGATGATGATAATTATGATATATATATATATATATATATATATACGACGGGCTTCTTTCAGTTTCCGTCTACCAAATCCACTCACAAGGCTTTGGTTGGCCCGATGCTATAGTAGAAGACCCTTGCCCAAGGTGCCATGCAGTGGGACTGAACCCAGAACAATGTGGTTGGTAAACAAGCTACTTACCACACAGCCACTCCTGCACCTTATACATATAAATATATATATATATATATAGTTAAAAATGTAGCTGAGTACAGTATAAAGCTCATCCACCTTCAGATTTCACCCTGTGCTATCCAGTAGTAGTATTATACTTCCAGATTTACATTTGGACTTCTGTAGATTGTGAATAGATATTTGAAAATGTTGTAGTCGGCAAGAAGGAGTATGGCTGCACATATATTCTCAATCACTACCATTATTTCTATGCAACATAGTTCTCCAGGCTTGCAGGTGTTTGGTTATGCAACCATTTTCCTGCATTATTATAGTTGTGCTTCCTCAGGCAATATATAAATATTGTCTCCGTAAATTTAAATTCTCAGCTTCAAGAGCAACCTCTCTGTCTGTCATGGCCTGGATTTAGCTGTAGCCACTGAGTGTACAAGTGTTGTAATTGAATTCTAGTGATTGAAAATAAATGTCAAACTATACTCCTTCTTGCTGACTCCAACCTTTTCATTTATATATATATATATATATATACCAGCTGGTGTACCCTGTAATTCCCCGTGGGTTAAGATGTTGCATTGAAACGCATTATTACTCTGATATAAGAAAGCAATTTCATTATAACTGCCACAAAAGGTGTATTTTCTGTCATGGAAAAGTACATAAAACTGTCAGCTGGAGGAGGGCGAGATTGTATGTATATAAATATATGAATGAAGTGTTTGAAGAAAGTGCAATAATAACGTTCACACTCACTGATTGTCTCTCTAAGTAACTGCCTTTAGCTTATGGAGTTCTTGTTTTTATAACTATTGAAAACAGCCAGAAGGATAGACATATTGTCGAGAACAAATGATTTCGTTGGAAGTCTGTTATCTCCATTCCAGCCCCTGGAGGCCTAGAAGAGGTTAGAAGGGTCAAATGGCAAAGACTTTATTCTGCTTAGTGAAGGCATCTAGGAAATGTATAACTGCTGTCATTCAGGGAAATATCGATTGTTTTACCATGAAAAAAGCACAGTTGATGTGTTAAGGAAAATTTGGTATTTGAGGAGCGAAACCCTGCCTGAAGCCACTACAAATACGTTGTGGAATAAAAAAAATTTATCTACTGTCATGGAAAAAGTGTAACTGTAAAAATGCAGAATTATTGGAGTAATGGACATTCAAAAACGTATGTATGTATGTATGGGAGCCAGTCAGCAGGTACTGGTATCAGCCACATTCAGATGGTGGTTTTTACGTGCCACAAGCATGGGAGCCAGTCAGGGGGCATTGGCATCGACCACGTTTGAATGATGCATTTTATGTGCCACTGGAATGGGAACTAGTCATGGGGCTCTGGCCACAGCTTTGATTTTACTTGATTCGACAGGTCATATCGCCCAACGCACGAAGGATACTTTTACATGGGCCGAACATGCAACACTGGCATCGTCCATGGCTGCAATCTCACTTCAGTTGCTGTGTCTTCTCAATCACAGCATATTTGATGCTTCTTATG
>NC_043000.1:49801414-49831414 GCF_006345805.1 Octopus sinensis
CATTATGATATGATTTAAAGTGCAGCATCAGCATTCATTAAACTACCTTCAATACTATATTGAAAGATTCCTGAAGCAGAATCCCAATCAAAATTGAATAACCTATACTAAAGCTTTATTATGTCATTACTTTCTATTCTATTTCATCTTCTCCATATTACACACATGCGCAGTGAAGAAAAAAAGAAAGAAAAAGAAGAGAAAAGAAATATTAAATTCTTCCTTAGACATTTTTATCTTTCTGCTTCTGTCTTATATGACTTGCCAAGATGCAATGACACTTATCTTTCTTGAAATAATTCCATAAAAATCTGTGGTTCCGAAAAATTGGGCAATCATTCCAGTTGCATGATAATGTATTATTAAAGACCAATGTAACAATCAAGGATGCCAGAATTGGTAAAGCATTGGACAAAATGTCTTGCAGTATTTAGTTGACAAGACAGAGTAATAGTCATGTACTAGAATTGATATTGTCAACTGTTTGCTGCCACTCAAATTTTTAGCTCTGTGCTTATATCAGAAATTATTTTTAAAGACCAAAGTTCTTCAAAGTTTTAATAACTCAATAGTTATGCTAATGCATCAAATCTCAAATAGATACTGAACTTACCACTTTCATTGCAAATTTTACTTAACAATAAAAATGTTAATTCAACCAAAATTCATCTCTGTTCAATTAAGTTTAATAGAAGAATAATGTACCTTGCCTTGGAATAGAAAGACTTTGCTATATGCTTAGGAGGAGGAGAAGACCATGGCGTTGCACCTATAAAGTTCCTCTCTGAGGCACAAGTCCAGACAAGGCTGTTTATGGAAGACCATCAGCTATCCGTGCATACCAGCCTCCGCTCCATGCCACCAATGTTATCCAAGGGAAAGTCAAAGGCCAATACAACTTGGCACCAGTGACATCACAACCCATTTCTGCAGCTGATTGAACAGGGGCAGTGTGAAATTAAGTGTCTTGTTCAAGAACACAACACACAGCCTGGTCTGGGATTTGAACTCACTACCTCATGACTGTGAGTCCAATGCTCTAACCACTGAGCCATGTACTTAGAATTATAATGTAGGGGAAAACTCTTATTCCTAAAAATGAACACTAAGGACAGTACCTTACTTAATTTAAACTCTACCACAACCTTCAAACACTTGTATACTTTCCAGAATAATTATCAATAATTATCAATGATTATCAATGAATGCTTTCCAATTATTAAGAGATATAGCAGAACAGAGTTTAAATTTTCCCATACTTTTTCATTGATGAAAGAAAATTCTTATAATTTCTTGTAATTTTCCAACTTTAAACTTCAAGAATTCCTACTTTCTAACAACATCTGAATTCAATGTTTTTCCAGAAATGTCAGTTTGAACAATCACAAAATTCCATCATAGAAAATTCCCCTTTGGGGGTGAGGAAATATACTTGAGGTGTGAAAAACTGCTGATGCACATCAGTACCTAAATATATCTTATAACACAACACAGAGAATATTTGCAAAGTTGAACTTTCTTAAACATTAACATCCTAAAATGGGTTTAGAAGAAAGCCAAATACCTGATCAAAAAAGATTTTAAAAAAAAACATGGAATTAACACTTTTTGCACAAGCATGGCTGTGTGGTTAAGAAGCTTGCTTCCCCACAAAGTGTTCCTGGGCTCAGGTCCCACTATGTGGCACCTTGGACAAGTATAGTCCACAATAGCTACAGGCCAACCAAAGCGTTGTGAGTGGCTTTGGTAGACAGAAACTGAAAGAAGCCCATCATGTATGTATGTATGTGTGTGTGCGTGTGTGTGTGTGGGGGGGTCTTTGTGTTATGTTTGTCCCCATCATTACTTGAAAATTGGTATTGGTTCAGCAAAAGAGACCAATAGAATAAGTACCAGGCTAAAAGAAAAAAAGAAAGTTATGGAGTTAATTTATTCAGTTAAACCCTTTTGGGTGGTGCTCCAGCCTAGTCGCAGTTGAATGACTGAAACAAGTAACAAAAAAAAGATAAAAGATCTGTCTAACAGTTGTATAGCCCACAATGAGTCAATGAGAGAGCCCCTATATGTAACTAAGAAATAGCCACCAAATTTTCTTCATATCATATACCACTCCATTGGTTGTGATGATGAGGCTTCCAATTGATCCAATCAATGGAACAGCTTGCTTCTGAAATTAACAAGGTAGTAGCTGACATCCACAGATATGTGTGCCCTTAACATAGTTCTCAGGGAGATTCAGTGTGACACAGAATATGACAAGGCTGGTCCTTTGAAATACAGGTACAACTCATTTTCGCCAGCTGAGCAGACTGGAGCAATATAAAATAAAGTGTCTTGCTCAAGAACACAACATGTCACCAGGAATTGAACTCATGACCTTACAATCATGAGCCAAATACCCGAACCACTAAGCCATGCACCTTCACTATCATATATATATTTCTTTACTACCCACAAGGGGCCAAACACAGAGGGGACAAACAAGGACAGACAAACGGATTAAGTCGATTACATCGACCCCAGTGCGTAACTGATACTTAATTTATCGACCCCGAAAGGATGAAAGGCAAAGTCGACCTCGGCGGAATTTGATTCCAGAATGTAACGGCAGACGAAATACGGCTACGTATTTCACCCGGAGTGCTAACGTTTCTGCCAGCTCGCCACCTTATCATATATAGAACCATCCTAAGACAGTTAGGATGGTTTTATATATGATAGGAAGGACACAGTAGATTATGTTGTCTTATAATAAACTATGCACTCACCCTCAAACACAAACATAAAAAAATGAATGGATGGGTAAGACTAGAGTACATTTAGTCATAAGTCTGTGCAATCAAAGCTAATATAGAGTTAAAAACAACAGCAAACTTATGACACACAGCTTCTACTCCATGGAATCTGTTTTAACCTTACCCAGTTCGAAATAATTCTATGGCTTGAATTTTTTATTTCAAAATATTTCAGTTAATCACATATGCTCCTAGAATAGTTATGCCAGTCAGGGCCATCTTAATAGCATTATAGCCCCACCCCTGCTGGAGCAAATCCTGCACTAGGCTCTAGAGTATTTATTTATTGATAGCAATCCACTGCATACAGAGATGAGAGATGGGTCCCTAGACCCATGATGCTCTGGGCCAATGGTCCTGCATGCCTATGCTTTATGATGCTACTGATGCTAGTCATATCTTGTTTCTTATCTATGCCTCAACGAATTCCATCTACCCCATGCATGCATACAAGTGATGTATTGCGTTCTACAACAGAGTGCTTCATTTCATGCTTCTCCAGTCTGTTCAGGTGAAAAGGAGTGTTAATGCAACTTATTCATGTGCCAGCTGTTGCAGAGCAGGAGAGGTCAAAGAGGGGAAAAAGGTAGGGCCCATATGTCACCTCGTGACTACATAGGCACCTAAAACTATTTGTGAAAGCATGGCACATGCCCAGTCAATGTTACCAAGCCATATTGATTCACGGCTGATGTCTGGCTCTTATAAATATCTTTTACTTCTTTCAGTCATTAGGCTGCAGGTATGGTGGGGGACAAAGACACACACACAATTCTATCTCTTTCTCAATATATATATATATATACACAACAGGCTTCTTTCAGTTTCTGTCCACCAAATCCACTCACCAGACTTTAGTCAGCCCAAGGCTTTAGCAGAAGACATTTACCCAAGGTACCACACAGTGGGTCTGAACCCAGAACCATGTGGTTGGAAAGAAAACTTCTTAACACACACACAACACATGCACGCACAAACACACACACACACACACACATATATAATGTACATGTGTTTGTGCATCAAATTTTCAAGTAGAATAATTTCTGTCCTCAAAGGGTAAATTAAAAAAAACTAAATGTGGTTGAATGTCAGACGAGTGACTTCACAATACCTTATAAACTCAGCTACAGACTAATCCTGTATCTGAAAGCTGTTAAAATTCCACTTGAGCTAAAATAATCAATTCAATTCTTGATATAGTACTGTTTTTAGCTGTCTGTTTTTGTAGACAGAACTACAATGCTAAGAGGTCTGCGAACAAGTTAATTGTGTCAAAGGTTTTTAACTAAATTAGATTTATTTTATATAAAAATATATATATATATACACAATATATATACTTCTCCATTAAATATATTGCGAGGAAAAATATTTCATAAAATGTTATATGTACGTGTGTGCATGTATTTATGTAAGTGTATATGTGTGTGTATATATATATATATATATATATATACACACACATATATATATGATATGCATATATATATGTATATATATGTGTATATATATATATATATATTATATATATATGTATGTATGTATGTATGCACACACGTGTATATATATATATGTATATATATATATATGTATGCACACACGTGTATATATATATATGTATGTATATATACCTTACCATTTGTCTCGGCAATAAAATACCTGCCTGATGCAGCAATCAAATAAACATAGCAAAAATAGATACAACAATACATTTCTATTAATTTCGCTTGTGACAATAACAAAAATTTAAATAATTAAAGAAAGAAAATAATATCTACATCAATAAAAGATAATTTTTTTAAAATTACACATTCACAATTATTTTTCTCATATTCATGAAATGGTTTTTATCAGAAATATCAACAAGTTTATAACATTGCAGAGTTAATATATAATGAAATCAATAAGATACAATTTTGTTTCTTCTGAGTTAAATATTTATTAATAATATATGTGTAGGGACCATCTGCACAGAAAACAGTGGCGCTTGTGAACAGAAATGAAGGTTTAGGAAAAGGCTCAAAATAATTTTGGTCTTCAAACAATCTTATCTAGTTCTTCGGTAGCTTTCGATTGATCGAAAAATGACAAGCTGAAATGAACAATATTCAAGGATTAAGAGAAATACATAGTGTCTATGCACATGACTGAACAAAACTGATTTCATTCTGTGTGACAAGAAAATCAAGCGGCCTTGACAATTAATAGTTGATAACTAAGTTTTGATGTGAGGCTACATAATGCCGTCTTTCTCATGACATGGATTATGAGATAATAGACTAAAGTTATTACAATCAGATAATCTCTCTAAGATATCAGATCTGTTGCTACAATGTGTTTGAAGATTTCTGCAAAACGATAGGCCTTCATTGAAAATAATAAATTTTTCACTTTCATTTCACTTTCTTTACCTTATCATCCACATCCTGCTTCTTCATATAATTATCAATAGCATATCTATCTAACTTGGGAATGATTTTCTCTCAAAACTCATTACCCATTCACTCTTTGTGTCATGATATTAGATAGGACAATAGCTTCTGAGCAGTGGGTATTAAGCCAAATGTTTTAATATTTCTGAATAGCTAGCTGGATTCTCTCTTTCACACACATTCTCTTTATCTCTCTCTTTCTTTCTTTCTCCACTCCCCTCTCTCTCCCTCTCACTCTCTCCGTCTATCTCTCTGGAGCAAGCAACACAATGTTTTGAATAAATCAATAAATCAATCACCATGTCATTGAGCTCAAGCAGAGGAGTTAAACATGGCTAAGTTGATTGCTCTCTTCTAAATCAGTGTTATCCATCGAAGGGTGATTATCCCAATTTACTAGTGACAAGAGACAACAATCTCTGATTCAGAAATCCGTGAGGTAATTCAACCTGAGAGATAACAAGACAATTGCCAGTTATGCAGAATCCCTACTGCTTAACTTTACCCTCCAAGCTATTCGGCAGTTTGTAACTTAAGCCAACCACAGTCCCTCAGTCTTAAAAAAAACTAATAATGTCCCAGATATTACTATACCTAGAAAAGCAACTGGATGTTTATGGTTGTAAGACCTCTGGTCAGAGGACTGTTGAGTCAGGATTGATCTGGAGGTGACCAATTTATGGGCCCACTAAAATTTAAGTAACTCCACTAGTTATATGTGGCACCAATGTGATTGAGTGTGAATCAGTAACTCTTCTTTTAGTAGGCCAAATTGACCAACTGCAACTTTCTGTGATATAGAATACTATTGATTTTGAATCCTGTCAGAATTTATGTAATATTTCATCAAAATTACACTAAGATAGAAGAAATAGCCAAATCTTTCCGAGCAGACAGATATTAATGGAAGAGAAGACTTCCAGCCTGTTCTGGCAGTAGCCAACAGTTTTTGATGATAGATGGGTTCTGCTCTGTTTCCTTGTGTTAGAAATTCTCATAAGATCAAAACAGTTTTGTAACAGCAAGTCATATATGTTAGGAGGAAAAGTCAGTTTGCAGGTAATGGTATATTAATGGTATTCATAACAATGAAACCATTTTTTTTTTGTTTTTATTTATTTTCTTTCTTTCTAAGGATAATTCTTCTATTTATTTATTTTTAGAATTTCTTGGGATAGATAAATGTTTGAAGTTGTTTAAACATTACTCGTTCTGTAATATCACTAACAGTGAAGAGAAAGTTAAAAAATTCTTTCAACCATATGTTGCAAACATTTTAGACATCATGATTGGAAATAAAATTATTTAAATTTTTTCTATTCTTTATTTTTTTCTAATCATCTACATTTCTTTTTTTTTTATTTTGTCAAATATGCAATGTAATGGTCAAATAACACATGGCAATAAAAACGGATTTGGGGAAGATGGAGTTTTCAATCATAGAATTAAAGAAGCTCTCTCTCTCTCTCTCTCTCTCTCTCTCTCTCTCTCCTCTCTCTCACACACACACACATGTACACATACAAACACACAGACCACTGCTCCTTCATTCGGTTAGTGTGAAATCTAACTTTTGTACCATTAATATTTTTGTAGAATTTTTAGCTCCTCCTCCTCCTCCTCTTCCTGGTCCCCTTCCTCCTGCCCCACCCACCTTCATACTATTTAGAGATTGAAGGATAATTGAAGAATTTGAAGTACAGTCATGGTTTCATTATTATGAAAATACAACTCAAATAAATACTTGCCATTTAAAATGTTAGAAGTTAATTCAGCTTTCTACTGATCAAGGGTTTAAAATTACAGTAAAACAGGAAATCTTCAATTCAAAAGAAAAAAATAAAGAATACAATTAAAAAAGGCAAAAATATAAATTAAAGTTTTTAAAAAAAAATTATCTGATTAATGCATCACCATAGGAAATTTAATTAATCACTGAATGATTTTGACAGAAGTGGTATTGACAAAGTTTCCCTATCAACACAGACATGCTAAAACATTGAACAGTCTCTTTAATGTCTTGTACTTCAAGAATTACATCAACAGTGCTGATCCTTACACTAACCACTAAAATTCAGCTTCTGATATAAACTTGAAAATAATGAAACACACACAAAAAATTTTAGAAGATAAAAATTGCAAACAATAAAATCTTTTATTTCATTTCCCCCCGTAGATAATATTAGAGGGTTACACTCTCAGACACTGTAAAAAGATAAAAGAAACAATAAACATCAAGAAAAATATATATAAAAAAGAAATAAATATAAAAATACTTCTTTTCATTATTTCAATTACAAAGTTTTCATTCTATTCAATACTGAAATTTCTACTGCTTCTTCTGCCATGAATAAGATGTAATTATTACCTTGCATGCTTTAAGTCAGTTAGTCAAGATGGTTTACACCTTTTCCTCGCAACATCTTCATAATGCAGTAGAGCAGCAGAAATAAAATCTGTTTTTTTTTTACGCTATGCTGATCTAAATGGCAAAAGGTTAAAGGAATATTTGGAGGGAATTAACAGACTTTAATGCTGGGAAAGTGAGTCAAGCAAATCCAATTGCTCAGTTTCTAGTAACGCAACTATAGTAATAATAATAATAGTAATAATAATAATAATGATAATAATAATAATAATAATAATAATAATAATAATAGTAACAATAACAATAATGCAATACCAGGCACTGGCTCTCATGGCTTCTGATCTTAACTGATTGTAAGTGTTATCATGTACATGTTTCCGTCTTCATGTAAAAGATGGGCTACAGCAAATATTCTTATTACCACGGATTTGCCTGTCAGTTGTTTGACCTCAATCATTTGAGCCTGTTTCTTGGTGGCTGACAATATGTGCATCTCTGATCATGAGCAACAGGAGTATTGAGCATCACAGCTATCTGTTAAGAGGAGTATTTTGGTCTTGAATAATTCACCTCTGGAAACATTGATGTTCTTAAACAACCTTTATTGAGGGACTTTTTGAGTGAGATGAGCAAAACAATTATAACTGGGACCCCACCTGCAAGGTCATGTGCTGTTTATCTTGTTATCATATCACCATGTTGTGGACATACGATGATTGTGATGCATGTGCCTACTTAACTCTTATCAGACGAGTAGTCATGATGAGTACATTGGGCTTCGTATATTTGTACCCCAGTGTCCCTTTGATGACATGTGCTGCTCTAACTCAATGATAATAATAACAATAATAATAATAATAATAATAATAATAATAATGATAATAATAATAGTAATGGTTTCAAATTTTTCCACAAGGGCAGCAATTTTGGGGGAGGGGTGAGTCAATTACATCGACCCCAGTGTTTCACTGGTACTTAATTTATCAACCAAGAAAGGACGAGGGACAAAGTCGACCTCAAACCATATAGACAGACGAAATGCCATTGAGTATTTTGCCCGGCATGCTAACGATTCTGCCAGCTTGCTGCCCTAATAATAATAATAAGAAGAAGAAGAATGGTTTCAAATTTTGCCATAAGGGCAACAATTTGGGGGAGGCAATAAGTCAAATACATTGACTCCAGTGTTTCACTGACACTTAATTTATTGACCCTGAAAGGATGAAAGGCAACATCAACCTCGGCAGAATTTGAACTCAGAATATAGTGACAGATGAAATACCATTCAGCATTTTTCCCAGCATGCTAACGATTCTGCCATCTTCCTGCGTTAATAATAATAATAATAATAATAATAATAATAATAATAATAATAATAATAACTACAACAACAACAACAACAAGATTAGTAAATATAAAGACTTGCTAATAGAAATTTAAAAAATGTGGCATCTCAAGGCGACTACAGTACCAGTGATTGTAGGATCTCTAGGAATGATAAAAAAAGGTACTGAAACCTACTTGAAAATGATACCAGGCTTACGATCCCTACAGGAAGTGCAAAAAATTGTGTTAACTGGAACGACTCATGTACTGAGAAGAGCATTATCCTGTGAAAACATCATCCATTCATGACTTTATTTATTTATTAATTTTTTTAAATACATATTTTACTTGTGAATTTGCATGTGTAATCTGGCTATGCATACAATGAGCTTCTCTGCCCTAGGTGTACGGAAACACTCGGTGAGAAACGGAAGAAAATTTGAAGAAAGAATGAAAAATGATAATAATGATAATAATAATAATGATTACAATAATAATAATAGCAACAACAGCAGCAGGGAAATCAAAGAAATTGAATAAACTGAGAAATATCAGAACATTGCTAGAGTGTTGAAGAGAATGTAGAAGACTAAAGCAACGACCATTCCAGTGGTAATTGAAGCTTTTGGCACAACACCCAAATTGTTCCCTAACAGACTGAAACATATTGGAATTGAGACTCACAATTTTGACCTGCAGAGAAGTGCCATCCTGTTATGCACAGCAATTCTAAGAAAGTTTCTTGACATTTGAAGAGATTTCTTGTCATCAAGTGTCAAGATAACATTTCTGCTAATTAAATAAGCATGTAAAATTTTTGAAGGATTAATAATAATAATAATAATAATAATAATAATAATAATAATAATAATAATAATAATTTTGTTTCTAGTTTTTGCACAATTCCAGTAAAGTTTGGGGAGTGGGTAAGTCGATTACACTGACCCTAGTATTTTGGTACTTATTTTATCAACATCGGAATGATGAAAGGCAAAATTTGAACTCAAAACATAAAACTGGAAGAAAAGCCACTAAAATGTTTTGTCAAATATGCTAACAATTCTGCCAGCTCACTGCTTTGATTAATAATAATAATAATAATACCACCACAGATTTGCTTGTCAGTTGTTTAACCTTAACCAGTTGAGCATATCCTTTCGTGGCTGACGATATGTGCATCTCTGATCATGAGCAGAAGTAGTGGGGGAGCATCATAGCCGTGTGTTGAAAGAAATTCTTAGAGGTTTGGATAATTCACCTTTGGAAACATGGGTGGTTCATTCAACATCCTTAAACAATCCTTATTCAGGGACCTTTTGAGAGGGATGGGCTACTCGACCAGAAGAAAATTCTAACTGGGCCCCACCTGTTTATCTTGATATGAGATCACCACATCGTGCACAAATGGTTGTGATGCATATGTACCCTTATCAGATGGGTAGTTATGATGGGTATACTGGGCTTCGTATATTTTACCCCAGTGTCACTTTGATGGCATGCACTGCTGTCTCACTCAATAATAATAATAATAATAAATGCTTTCTAATTGATGTATCAATACCAACAGATGACAACGTTTCTCTAAAAGAAATAGAGAAACTTTCAAAATACAAAGACCTGGAAATAGAGGTAACTCAAATGTGGAGTCTAAAAACAAACAATTCCTATTATTAGGTATGATAAAAAACATTCAGACAAATACATAACAAAAACACCAGGACTTACAAATATATATAACATACAGAAAATAGCACTACTAGGCACTGCACACATCCTACGTAAAACACTTTCAATACAGTAACCATAAGAGCATCACAGCAAACCACAGCACATACCCAAGACACACAGAGCTGCACTCAGTAGTGCAGTGAAAACATGTTATAAAAATAAAACTAATGAATAATAATAATAATAGTAATAATAATAATAATAATAATGATCATCATCATCATCATCATTATCCTCATTATCATCATCATCATCATCTATATTCTGCAAGAGTCCTAAGGAAGATTCTTGAGATTTGAGGAGACTTGTCATTAGAAAACCTCAAGGTAAAATACCTGCTAACTAAATTGGCACACACACTAGCATAATAATAATAATAAATCTTTTCTACTATAGGTACAAGGCTTGGAATTTGGGGTGGATGGGGGCTGGTCAATTACATCGACCCCAGTGCATAAAAGGTACTTATTTCATTGACTCCGAAAGGCAAAGTCAACCTTGGCAGAATTTAATAATAATAATAATGATAACCCTTTTTACAATAGAAATAAGACCTAAAGTTTTGGGAAATAGGCTAGTCAATTACATTGACACAAGTGCTCAACTGATACGTATTTTATCAACCCCAAAACAATATAAGGTAAAATCAACATTAGGAGAATTTGAACTCAGAACATAAAACTGGAAGAAATGCTGCTAAATATTTCATCTGGCATGTTAGTTATTCTACTAGCTCACCACCCTGATGACAATGATTCTTTCAATTAAATATACAAGACCTGACATTTATGGGGAGTGGGGTTAGTCAATTACATCGACCCCAGTACACAATTGCACAATTGGAACTTATTTCATCTACTTCCAAAAGGATAAAAATTCAAGTTGACCTTGGCAGAATTTGAACTGAGAATGTGAAGACAGCCAAAATACCACTAAGCTTTTGTTTGTCATGCTAACGATTCTACCTTTTAGCAAATTCATTCTATTAGAACTAGTCAAGCCAAACACATACACACACACCTACCAAATCCTACTATACCCACTTGTTGCAGACATTAAGGTAAACTTCAGCCTTATGAGTTTGACCGCAGCTAGGAGGTAAAGGTAGAAACCACTATCCCTCCTTTTCTATCAAACATATAACAAAAAAATACTGTGTACTATATTTATTCAGTTAACTTCAGTAATATAGACTGAAGATATGAAAACTATCATTATATCTAATGCTCAATTTCTCCAGCTTTAAGGTTCATTAACTCTTCTTTTTATTTCTTTTCTTCTTACTGAATAACAACAAGTCTATAGGTTCAGATTATAGTTTGTATCATTATGTTCTGGAATTAGCTTAAATTGTCCTCAAAATCTATTAAAATCAGACAGTTACATGACTTGTATCAAAGAAGTGTTGCTCTTGCATATATATATTTCTCATAAAAAAAACATTGCGTATTTCCCAATCATCTTAGTTCTTATCTTTTTATGGAATGCTTTTTACAATTGATGAGTTGTTTCATTTTTGTGTAAGCTTTATGAGTCAGTTTCTATACACTAAAGATTCTACTGAGTGTGACTGAGTTTAATCTGTTTCAGGTGAATAGTTCTTGAGTGAATAGACAAGAATAATAACACAATATTACCTCATCAAAAAATATATAAAGATGTCTTTGAAACAAGGTCTTTGAGATCTTCAATAGAATGTGATAGATTGTTCTGTATGTATTGTAAGGAAACAAATACACTTTGGGTATAAAATTCATTGATATAATCAACAAACATTAGGTAAAGAGGGAGGTTCCCATTATTCTGACATCCATTATGTTGTCAACAATGAAGATGAAGATGGTCATTGATCTATTTGATATGAAAGGTGAACAGCTGTTTTCTTTAGTTTTCTAGAGAGGATACAAACTGGGTTCCAACTAATTATATTGTAGCATCATATTTTTTAACTAATTATATTGCAGCAACTGATTTTTTTAAAAATTAATGTTGCAGTTAATTAATTCAATCAAACTCAGGCTGAGGAAGGAATCTTATCTGTGTGATTTAACCCTTTTGATACCAACACACTCGAGACAATCCCTGGTTCTGTGATACAAACCAACTGTTTTGATGTGGTTTAAATTAAAAATCATCCATCAAAATTTCATCTTAATCTATGTTCCAAATACCAGCTTAATAATGGCAGTTATTTAACCCAATTCATAATTTTCACACTTAAATTAAATGAATGCAGTGTATTTCAAGAGAAATATGGTAACAAATGTATTCAACATTATTTACATTATTTACATTTTTGATGGATATTTGTCCTTATCTTGTTTGTTGTTAACACGTTTCGGCTGATATACCTTCCAGCCTTCATCAGGTGTCTTGGGGAAATTTCGAACTCATTCCTAAGGTATTTTTCGATGTTATTATTATTATTATTATTATTATTATTATTATTATTATTCAGGTCACTGCTTGGAATCGAACTCGGAATCTTCCAACTTTGATTCTAGACAGTGACCTGAATAATGATAATAATAATAACAACAACAACAACAACAATAATAATAATAATAGCATCGTAAAATACCTCAGGAATGAGAACCCAGGTTTGAAATTTCCCCAAGACATCTGATGAAGGCTGGGGGGTTTATCAGCTGGAACGTACTAATAACTAACGAGATTGGACAAATATCCGTCAAATGTAAATAATGTACATCTCTTAAATATAGAAAAGTATTCAATCTACAATACAATGCAAAAGCATTCTAGAAATTCTAGCCATAAAGGTCTTTTCTTTCTTTTTTTTTCTGTGTATCTGGGATTACATTATCCAAGGTGGTATTCTTTCTTTAAGTGTTGATAGTTTGAGTTACAAAAGATTTGGCTGCTATTTCTAACAAGTTGAGCAATTACATATAATCACTTTCGTTGCTTTGCTAAGTAATAACATCATCTGCAAAACTGCAATCAAGCAATGAAAATTAGTTCATGTAAATTATCTATATGGTTCCCTTTAGATTTTAAATTCATTGAATAAAAGTTGCAATCCATCAAATCATGAAAAAGACTATCTTTGCATATAAATACTTTATATAATAAGCTTGTTATTTAATCTCAATACAATTGCTACATTTGACATTAAGATAATTTACGAAAATACACTGTTATTATTATTTGCATATTTGTTTGTTTGTTTTTTTCTTCAAAATGTTTCATCTTGTGTGTTCATTAAGTATAAGTAGTTGATGAATCTAGTTCAATGAACTTAGTCGAATTTACAAAACAATCCATCCCCCACTACTTGATTAAAATAATAAATAGTAACATTTTGCTATTTTTTGCTACATTTTAAACAAAAATAAATTTACAAAGCGACTTTTCATTCTAATCTAAACTTTCAAGTTGAAGGCATCCTGAACTCATTCAGAGAAGAGTTTACTTGATACATTCTTTCTTTCTTTCTTTCTTTTTTGTTTCTTTTGTCATCTTCTTAAAGTGATAATATTAATATTTTTCACTGACTGAACATCACATTTCACTAAAAATAACATTATCTCCAGTCCTTTCTTAAGAATTCTTGTTGGTTGTTTAACCAGGAAATCAGATTGACAACTATTTTAATTATTCTGAACATTTTAACAGCAACAGAGAAAATGTGTTTGTTTTTTCATTTATTTTTGTTGTTATAATTATTATTGCAATTGTTTATTTTGTTTTTGTTGTTGTTTTTGCTTTCTTTGTTTTTCCTTTTTTTCTTTATTTAAAGCACTCATGGAAACATTTATAAATTCATTTCATTAAACAATTTTTTTTAAATATTTTTATTTCTTATTAGTATCTATTCATGTCTTGTCTTGAGTCTTGATTTGGTTTTGTTTCAAGAACGTTTTAAATAACATTAAAATCCAGATAATGTTTTGCTTATTTAAAAGAGTATTTGGAGTTTGGTATTTTAGGTGAGTCGGGCTAAAAGAAATTGCAACTGAAAATCATGTGATGTATTTCTAGTGCCACGCAGGTAGTCTTGCAAGAAAAATAAAATAAATAATAATAATATTGACAAAAGATTAAGAAGCTAAAAATAGATCTCGATAGATCAGACAGTGTAAACAAGAGTTGGGAACTTTATCAATAACAAAAATCTTTTATCTATTTTGGTATAATTTTACTATTTTTATGATGTGTGTTTTAATTTTTTAAAATATTCCCATGACTATGACAGGTGAGTAAGACAGCACTTTTTTTTTCCATAGACAAATTATATGTGATGAAAGAAAGTTGATTAATATTACAGACTTCTTATATTAATCAAGTTGTATGAATGATAATTATGCATCACTCATAGAAAACATACATCAATTGCAAAATATTATAGCAATTTATTGCTGGTAAATTAAGCCAGTATAATTGAATATATTTAGTCACTGCAATGAACGGAAATAGTTTTAAAAAAGAACTTCGGAATTAATACACGAAAAATAGAAAGTAGATTCTTTTTATCATGTAATTTGCTTCAAGTTTGTCAAAAGGTACATTGATTATCCAGTAAAACCACAGCAATATGAGAGAAAACTATTTCATAAGAAATGTCTCATCAGAAGAATAATCAACTAAGAAGCCAAATTATATTTAATTTATTTTATATGATTGGGGCAAGAAACAAATGGAATATCATAATGAAGTAAATATAGATTTTACAATTATAAAGAAAAATTAATACAAATTTGTTTCTTTTTGTTTAAAGTAAGGGTAAAAAAAATCTAAAATATCTTTGATGAGAAATGTCTGAGCAAAATATTAATATATTGAGCAAAAATACTTTGTGGTACTCAATGTAAGTTACATCGCTTTACATCAAGGTGAATTTAGTTAGTCACTTATAGTATAGATAAAAAAAGAATTAAGTGCCAAGTATTGGTGTCCATAAAATTCTCTGAATGTGGTGCCGCAGTATGGCCACAGGTCAAATACTAAATCTACTAAAATATTGCTTTCAAATTTTGGCCCAAATTTTTGGGGTAGGAAGTAAATCGATTACATCAACCCCTAATGCTCAACTGGTACTTATTTTATCAACCCTGAAAGGATAAAAGGTTAAGCCAGCCACATTGGAATTTGGACTCAGAACATAAAGACAGACGAAATGCTGCTAAGCTTTTTGTCTGGCATACTAATGATTCTGCTAGCTCACTGCCTTTAAAAAAAAAAACTACTAAAATATTAGAATAAAGAAAATTATTTCTTAATATTAGCACAAAACTGTAGATTTACATAGGAGGAGGCAATATAGCTGATTTAATTGACCCTCGTGCATGACGGCGACATATTTTATCAACACATAGATGCAGAGAAAAATCCATTCCCAGCAGGATTTTAAATCAGAGTGCAGAGGTATAACATTAAATACAGCATTCATACCTCATTATTCACAATAACAATTTCACCAATACTTTTATTGATATAGTCTACACTGAATAATGGCCATTCCTTTCTGTAACTAGTTTTATTCGTTTTGATCATCAGTATCACCAACTATCATCATCATCATCATCATCATCAACATCATAATCATCATCTTTAATATTATTATCATTTACTTGTTTTGGCTATTGTTGCAGCTGTTTCTCTGTGAGTGTGTACATGCATACATATGTATATATGCATGTATATTTTTGTTTGTGAGCAGCTTCTAATAAAATATATTGGTAACTGAGACACCACATTAGTGATAACATTTTGTGACCATGTTGTTTTTATATCTTATTTCAGTGAGAGTGAATTGACCAACACAAGTGGAAAACCATGCTGGGTAATGGTTACCCAGTGAAAAGTTATAGTTTTGGTATTTTGCTTGCTTTCTAAACCTTGCATGATCTCACATCACTAACATAGCTTGAATGTAATTCTTTAGACTTCAATGATTTCTGGCATTTAATCTAGTGATCAGTGTATATACATCATGTTTTGGTAAACGTACATATACATCTATCTATCTATATATATATATATATATATATATATATATATATATATATATTCTCAAAATTCAAAAGTTCCATTTTTACTTACAAAAGTTATTAAAACTCATTTTCAACGTATTTTAATTTTATTATATTAAGAGATTCTCAGTTAAATTACATGACTTGTACAGTACATTAGAGGTGGGGGGGAGTAACTGTTATTATTATTATTATTATTATTCATTGCATATTTAGCAACATTATTTCAATTGGTAAAAATTACAAGGAAGTAAAGAACTTTAATTTCAAAAATAAAAGGTAAATATCATCCTACCATTAAAGAAAAAAAATACCTAGTTTTAACTTTTACAAAGACACATTAATTTGATTACTAAATAATATTATATACACTTCAGAAAAACATAAATAACTTTCATTTTATTGTTATTACATTCAACAATAAGGAGAGATTTTAAATAATTTCAATTGGTTATATTTGAATATAAAATGTACACAATGCACACACACACACACACACACACATTTATATATGAAGAGGCAAGTAAATTAAAAATGAATAATAGGAAAGAGTTAAAAAACAAAAATGTAGAAATAAAATAATAATAATAATATAATAATAATAATGATAGATTATTGTGATGACTATAATCTTCAATTCAATTAATGACTATATAAAATTTCATTTGATTGAAATAAAGAAAAAAAAAAGCAACTGGTAACAAATAATGGAATACTTTGCAGTTACTTGATGTTTTTTCCTTCTCATTCATGCTGTCTTCTTGTGTGCTAAATCAGTTAAAATATGGGTTTATTTATGGTATAGTATGGTACTGTTGTAAAGCTGATAACCAGATTAAAGTTTTAGGGATGCCCGTGAGGAATGTGCATGCATATTTATTGACACATGCATATTCATGTACACTTACAAATTTACTCACACACACACATGCAATTTGTAATTATTAGCAGTAACTGGGAGAGTTTCATCAACTTCATTATTATTAGAGATGACGAGGTGCAAAGGTGTGATTTAGTAGGGCTACTTTCAGTATTAACAAAAGGTATTCAGTTGGGAAAATACTTTGGTCTTTTGAATAAGCTGCTAGTCTATTGGGAATTTTGCTCACATAAGGATTTAATTCAATACAGCAAACTTGCTTTACAGTAAGGAATTGCCCTCCTCCATTCTACTTTTTATTCTTTGATCAAGCAAGGAAAGGCAGCATTCAAAACTCATTTCACAATCTCTAAGACCGATGAGAGGAAGGACAGTTCTTCTAAAACTCGATATTTGGCCTGAATGTTTGCAACAGAGTAGACTCTGTTAAAGCAACTAGAAGGAACAAAGGTGTTAAGCTGAGTGAGGGATTAAGTTTGGAAAGCAGGAACAGGGACAATTTTTCTGATAGGCTTCCTCAAAATTTTTATCTGCCATATTTAATAAGGCTCTGTATATCCAAGGTAATGATAGGAGACACTTGCCCTAGGTATTGATTGCATTGTAGGATCTAAATCAAAAGTACATACGTATACGGACCACTTCTTCATTTTATGGACATACCTGTATGATGGCCATCATATATATTATGATGCTAATGATCTTCTCAGAAGCACTGGCAGCGAAAATACATGGCTTGGTTTTGACTCAGAGCGGAAACTGGCACCCAAATTTTGTCTTGTCTGGAATCTATCACTTACCTGTCAATACTTCTTTTACAAACACATTTCGTAAACAAGAGTAAAAAAAATTCTTTTACAAGAGTAATTAATTTTTTCCTCTCTACAAATCAATAATATGTTGACAGGTAATATACAGGGATGTAATGTAGAAATGTTAAAGCAGAAAAGATATCGAGTAATAGAAAGCCATATGAGATTGCAAATGACACCCAAAATGTAATAAACTATCTGAGCATAACATTTCATATCAGAGTTCTTGGTAATTGGAAATGCATTAAACAAAACAATACATAATGGCTTTCGATTCTTCCACATGAATGAAGCTTAAACTTGGTATCAATGTTCATATAGAAAAGCTTGTCAAACAAAAAATAAATATAAAACAAATTCCAAAGCTGGATACAGTCTAGTTCACTTCTAATGAAGTAATTCCAATTAAGGAAATGAGGGAAGAAGAGATGGAATCATTGTATTAGGTTGTAATTTTCTTTATTATTCATTTATTTATTTATTTATTTAATGGGGCACAGTGATTGAACTGTTAAGGTATAATAGAATTATCATGGTTTAAGAATTGAAGTTTTAAATCTGATTCCCTTCATTAACATTCTGTCCTTTCACTTAACATAATATTCTGTTTGCTTTTATTTATGTAAAACCCAAGTCTATTTCTGCAAATGAGAATTTTGGTTGAAAATTATTTTCTTCAAAACGCCAGAAAAATAGTAAACTTGTAGAACAAGGATATTCTTGGAAACATTTTAAACAATAGGTAAATGAAAAAAAAAAAAAATTAAAAAAATAAAGAAGTATCTCAAAATTTTTCAGTTTCATTGTCTATAAAGACTACAACTTGTCATATTACAAATACATTTCTCTATTGATTTTAAAGTTAAACACAAGGCCATTTGTTGAAGGACAGAGCTATTAGTTATTTACATCAACTTACTGCATATCACTGATTCAAATTTGACTGAATTGAATGAAAATCAAAGTTGATCTTAGCAGTATTTCAATTCAAAACTGTGTGGGCTGGATAACATTTGAGTTCCACATTACATTATTTTATTATAATAATAATAATAATAATAATAATAATAATACATCATAGTGATTAGGTGAATTGTTATGTGTGAGCATGCAAATACAAGATGGACATTCCATAGAAGATTATAAGATGACAAAAAAATATTGTATCAAGGTAAGTCTTACCTTGATATAATATTTTATGTGTTTTTTTCTGGAAAAACTGTTTAATTTTCTTCAGAAAAAAAAAAAGTTTTATTCCTTTTTTTTTTAGATATTGAAATCAAAAATAAAATGTGATAAATGACAAGTGATATACTGAAGGTGAAAAAATAGTAAAAAGAAAAAAAGCATTTAATGATCTTTTTTTAAGGCTGAACTATTAAAAAGACTAAGAATAGAATTGTTAAACACAGAATTTCTATCTGAAGATGAAGCAAACTTCAAAACATTGAAATTTTATTATTTTTGCTCATTTGAAAGATGAACTACTTCTAGATCGAATGTTTTTGCTCATAATAAAGGCCTAGTTTAGAATTAAACCTGGAAAGTTGGGGAAATACAATTATTTTAACAATTTAATTTCAAGATTACGACTTTACCACTACAGTTAGTTGCACTAGTTGAGAGCAAGAGGCAAGAAAAGGAAGCAAAAACATATACTGAAACACAAACCAAAATTATATATATATATATATATATATATGTACACACATATATATATATACATACATATATATATATGTATATACAAGTAATATATATTTACATACATACATACATATGTGTATATATATATATACTCAGCCAATAAAATATACGTATGTCAGAAAAGAAGCACACTCTAAAGAATAGAGCAGTAATTATTACAACAAAAATTAACCAAAGTTTTCATATCAGACTCTATACCAAGACAAAAAATTTAAACTTTCTACATTATGGAGATGAGGAAATGCTCAGAAATCAAGATTTAAGACATAACATGTAAAAACGTTAATGAGGACGGGTTGTCTTCCCTAAACCATAGGATAAAACGCTTATAGAGCCAAAAAAGCCTAACCAGCAAATGGAGAGATCCAATTTTCCAGTAGGTAGCGCTTGAAGTAGATACATTTAGAAAAAAACTTCTTTACAACTATTTAACGGACTAGGTTTAGTATAGCCCTTAAGAATTTTGGCTTTCTCCTCGATACAAATTTTGCAACAGCCACTCCCATTAATATATGGGCCTGAAAAATCTATTATTTTCCATCCAGTATCACATGGGGTCCCTTGGAAAAATGATAGATCATCCAGGCCTATATATTAATGGGAGTGGCCATTGCAAAATCTGCATCGTGGAGAGAGCTAAAATTCTTAAGGATTATGCAAAACCTAGTGTGTTAAATAGTTTTTTTCTAAATGTATCCACTTCAAGCGCTACCTCCTGGAAAATTGGATCTCCCTATTTGCTGGTTAGGCTTTTTCAGGTCTATAAGGGTTGTGTTATCCTCTGGTTCAGGGGAGGCAACCCATCCTCATTAACGTTTTTATTATATGTTAAGACTTAAATCTCACTTGTGAGCATTTCGTCATCTCCATGATGTAGGAAGTTAAAAGTTTTTGTCTTTGTATAGAGTCTGAGGAGCTTTGGCTTTGTAGATATCAAACCTTTGGTAACTATGCCCAAAATAAAAATTTTTGTTGTAATATATATGTATATATATATATATATATATATATATATATATATATATATATTTATGTATATCACAAAAATACACTTAACTGTAAATACACAGGCATAATATATGTATGCAGACACATGTGTACACACACACACACACACACACACACATGTACAAATGTCAGCATATGGATATACAGAAAGACATGACTACAAGCAAAAATCAAGGTGAATTAGCAGCTCTTACAGAGACTATGTAACAACTAAATCTTACTGGTTACAGCCTATTTTTCTGAAAAGGAAATGACACACCTGATGATGAACATTTAATTTACAATGCATGAGAAAAAGACTGGATGGCTTGGAATGCTTTTGAACATAGAGTGATTCAATAAAACTGACTTAGGACTAAACAACAATCAAGATAACATACACATATATAAACACTGAGTCATCTACACACATAGAAATATATATATATAGACACACACATTCAAACACCCATTCATTCAAATACTACAATTCTACCACTACTATAAATGATGATATATACATAGAGAAATAAAAGTATCTGCAAGTTAAACTTTCAAACTTGAATTTATTAACGATAGCAAGCAAATCTTCAGCTGTACAATTCTATTCCCCCACATCGTTAAACAGTGCCAAACATTTTTTTTTAAAAATAACAAATGCAAAATAGCTCTCTTGAGAGAAAGAGAATATTAAAGCAAGAATTGGCTCTAAAATTTTAGTGATAACATTTTTATCCTTGGCAATCTATTCTCATAGCTGTTAGTTGAACAGAAGTCAATGGGTAACAGAGTATAAAATTCCTTGGAATCAAATCCTTAATATCATTCTGGCAAAATGGTCAAGGAAAATAATAAATTTCTCATCCCACCTCCTAATTCTATTGTCTTTTCTGTCTTCTTTTGGTATTTTTCTTTTGTTTTAAATAATTTATGTGTTTCCTTCTTTTCTCATAACTTTCTTTTATTTTTGGCAGCATTATTTTATTTTTTCCAAAGCCCCTCCTTTACAAAAAGTGTCTCATTTTTATTGTTGTTGTTATTGTTGTTTTACTGTATTGTTATTTGTTGTTTTTTTTTTCAATTACTTTCTCTCAGTTTTTTTTTATTATTATTTTAACTCTTCAATACCTTACATTCCTGTTTTCACTTCACACCATAAAAGTATTTTCACAAAAGTTTGTTGAAAAACTTTTTGTGAAAAGATCTTAAGCTACAGCACATTTAGTATATTCTCCCTACATCTAACCAGCAACAACGACAACAAAAACAAAAAAGGATATTAAAAATATAAATGAATTGAAAGAAAAATGATAAAACAACCTTTACTACAGCTATACACAATAATTGTTCTATATTTATTTATAAAATGTTTATGTTGTATATTCTGGCCTAGGAAGAAACAGAAAGGGAGAAAAGGGAAGACAGAAAAATATGAGAAAAGGTTGGTAGGGAAAAACAAAGAGAGAAGGGTTGAGAGGAGACATTACAAAAGAGAATCAATAATGATGAATTAACTATGATTCTCTATGTATATAGCAAGAGGAAATAGATTTTTTTTTACTTTCAGGAGGAAAATCTTTTGTACATTTTCCCTTCCGTAGATTTTGCACAGCCTGAAGGGAAACATAAGATAGTTTCTAAAGCCAAAAGGGTTTCTGTTTATATACATATTAAGCAGTTTTTAATTTGATTTTATTTACATTAGAATACTTTCAAAATCAAATATACAATCCTGCCAGAAATAAACTAAGCTGATTAAAGATTAGAGATGGAAAATTCAAGGTTTTTACTTTCTATTATTTGTTTACTTGTTAAAGCACAAATCTCAACTCACTAGAAAATATCAGTCAATGGTTTTAATTTGAAGAGTAATTGCATTCTATTTTCAGTAAGAGTGAGATTCTATACCTATGCTTATGTCTATAAATATAACATACACACACAAGGTTTATTTCCAAAATCCATCTAGTGGATCTTGAACAGTGATGTGGTATGGGAGAACAGTTCTTTGAGTGAAAGGGGTCAATATAGTCATTTACAAGTAGGTCAAAAATTAGCTTCACTCCAGATTATCAGTGTCATTGAACAAGTTCCAAGCAGTTTTTTCATAATTACTGTAAATAAAACTAGAGATGAAATCATACAGATTTGTAATTTATTTGGTATAAATTCAAACAGTTTTCCAATTTGATATCTTCCTCCTTATGGGTGAGGCTCTTCTAGAATTTCTTGTAATAATTCTTGAGTGTTATGTTTTCTGTGAGCATATACATGTTTCTTTCAAAGGAGATTAGAATCTCTTGTTACAGTTAAAAATCAAATTTATAGCCTGTATTAGTATGTTTTCAGGAGAGAGGTGAACACTCACTACCTGCTTCTGTCCGCACTCCCTGCAGTATCTCAGCACAGAACTTTAAAATATTTAAAATAAAATATCTGAAATATATATCATCAGATCTTTTATAAATATGCTACCAAACTGTCATATTCAATTAACTCAAACTTCAACACTACTTTATCATATTTTACTGAATCTATGCTTAATAAATATGACAAAACCATTAGATAACAATGCGCTACGCTTTGTATTTTCACTGGTACTCACGACTGTCTGCCACAGATAAAATATATCAATGTGTAGTTACTACTAACAATAAATTTGAAGCTTATTTGAGTATGAGCTCAAATCATTTTAAACCAAACTTTTATTTTCAGATGTATTCCTTTAGGAACTCTGACAGAAGCAAAGAAACTTCTTTAGCTTCGGGCATTTCGATGGTAAAGGAAAATTTGATACCCTATATTATAGGACTGCAAATACCTTATATAGTTTAAGCTTTTCTGGAGAATAATAATAATAATAATAATAATAAAATCTGTAAGTGTGTGTGCATATAAATATAGTATGTAATATAATACATACATGTATATGATTACCAAAATGTAGGGATAATTCAGTGTAAGCCACATACACACTAAATATTTTCATCAACATAGGTACTTCTTTGTTAGCTCTCTAAACAACTGACATGATCTGATTTCCTTCAAACTACTCAAGTATGTAGCTGCTATTACTGATATATCAGTTTTCCATCTCAGAGAGTTCATTGCAAGTCGGGATTCAAACATCTAGAAACCACCATCAGGCAGTAAATCCTTTGCTGAAGTGGTCTAAGTATATAATGCATATCTGTAATAATAACATAAATTTAATCTCACAGGTGGTGTATATAAGTAGGAGCCATTTCCAGTCTTCAGTCACATATATGGTTGCATAAAAGGTGGAGATAAGTTTGTCTTTGAAAATGATGATAATAATAATAAACCAAAGTAATCAAGAATTGATCTCAAAGTAGTCAAGAAGTGATGATATGAGTCAACAGCCATCATATCATCACACACACAGACACACATACACATACAGATAGTTATATGAGTGTACTTTGTGTATTTTATACAAGTATCAGCACCAAAAAGGTTGTCCTGTCTGTTCATCATAGGACAGGAGTAAAGGATTCTCTCAACTCAAAGTTTCCTTGTTCTACAACATTACAGAATTTTTCGGAGTGCATTTTATTGATGTCCCAGTACTGGCAGGGTTACTGTGTATCCTGCATGACAAAATTTTATCCTTATTGTTCAATGTTACTAACTTTTTTTCCATGTAACACGATCATGTAACAAGAAAGTAATTGCAAAAGATAAGCTAGGATGGGGTGGAAAAAGGGACCTGAGTATAAAGTGGGAAACAGAGTGATTGGGTTGACAGCAAGATGATGGAAGAGGAAGAAGAATGGGAGATACAGTCTTGGAACAGAGTAAAGAAAGAGAGAGGGATGGATAGTTATGAAGAGCCACAGTTCAATATACATACACACACATGCATTAGATACATGGGTAGAATGATAGTAATGCACAATCATACATAATGTATGCAAAAGAACAATATTCACATTATAGTTAAAGCCTTGATATATACTTTTCCCAATATTCTCATAAGTCTAAAGTTCCTGTAATTTTTCATATTTATGTGAAAATTCTTATAATGTATCCTTTTGTGGTTGAATGTTCTTTATAATGCTAAATCTCAACTTGAAATTCAACTGTAAGATACAGATATGTTTTGTGTAAAACAATGTCTTCAAGCCGCTGTAAACTTATGGTTTAATATATAGTAGTAGCCTAGACTCTTAACTTTTTAATTACTGTGCCTCTTTACTGCTTAGAACTGCAAAGTTCACTTCATAATATTCTTATTACATAACATCTTTATTTATTATGTATTTCTCCTCATATACACTAAAAAAAAATAATTTTAAACAGTTAATCAGAAGCTAGCTAGACTGTTACTTATTTACTATTCACTATATCTGAAGAGCATCAACAAAACCTTTGTGGTTCTCTTACTTAGAGAATAATAAATTTAAAAAAAACAACATTTATATACAACCTTACATGAAGGCACATACTTAAATAGGAATGTATATAAAGTGAGGAGAGCTTTTGTGAAGGGTTTCAAAATACAGCATTTATATAAATGGAAATGGTATATTCTATTTGGATTCAGAAGGGAAACAGTCATCAAAATTCTCATAATAATAGAAAGACTTATCTTATTCAACACCTTATTTATCATTATTATTATTATTATTATTATTATTATATTATTATTATTATTATTATTATTATTATTATTATTATTATTATTATTATTATTATTTCAATCTAAGAGCATCTGCGTTCAGTATGTATCAAACTGTTTGAACTAGAATCTATCTAGAAGATTTCTATAGAGACACATAAGTAATTTCCTTATAGCACACACACACACACACACACACACACACACACAACACACACACTCATGTATATTACTCCTCCTCCTACTACTACTAACAACAACAACAATAACAGCAATAATAATAATAACAATAATAAGAAGCTACTTCTAAGTTTCACTCTCATCTTAATCCATTATTTCAAAAATTATTTGCCAGAAACTGTATTTTCATACATTTTTCTTCTTTTAAAACTTGCTTATTTTCATCGTTACTTTCTTTATGTTCAATAACAGCAACTGCGTCTAATGTGTGAGAGTGTAAATGTTGTAAAAAAAAAGAATAAATAAAGCTAATAATAAAAAAAAATAATTTGAAAAAAAAAGAACAAGGTACATATTGCAAAAGAGTTTATAGCTGCTGTCGTGGATATTCTACATATGTCATGAAGTAATTTCTTCTTTGCTCTCTGAATGCTATTATGCAATTGTTTGGATCAAAGGATTAATGATGATATATTTTGGCAATAAATATGAATTGTTGAATTCCCTTAGAGACTATATTTTTTGTGAAAATGCATACAATTTGTTAGTAAATAAAACATTATTCATATTTTTATCTTTTATTTTTAATTATGTTTATCCTCTTTTTAAGGGAAGAAGTAACCTATTTTAAGATTAGAAAAAAAAAAATTTGGCAATTCTTTAACCACAATATATTTATATTCAAGATTATTTATATCTTGATAGAAATAAAAATGTTCACAGCACCTTTGTAAGACATAAATAGCATAAATAGGAAGCTATATAGCAAGTGTTAATAACAGCATTCATTCCTCTCATTATTCCGTTGTCTTGACTATGCAGTTCACACCAGAAATGCAGGATTAAATTGTAACTATTCTGATGGCTTTTACATGCAGCTTTATAAATCAGATATGATATTGATTGAGGTGAATATTGTATTGTGAAATCTGAATTTAAAGAAATCAATATCAGTTAATGTACCTATTGATAAATTTCTTTTTATACAATAGCCCTAATGTAATATCTTGCATATAACGTAATGCCCTTTGATGTGTGTTAGCCACATGTGGAGTTTTCATTAGTCAATAAAACTGCAACCCACTGTTTAATAGCGATTTTGGTGCAGTAATCAGTAACTGATGAAAGAATACTTCCCTCACAAATTTAAACAATTTATTTCCTTTCTATAATTGGAGATATTCACAACTGATGTTGCAATATTACTACAATGTCCACTGAATTTGAAACTTTCTTTAAAATGTGAACTTCAAAACAACTGCTTGACATTAATCTGAACAAATTTATTCTTCTATGTGGACCAGATAAGAGTTAATCTATTTTAGAATTAAAGCTTTCAATTTTTACAGTGAACATATATATGTACTATGTATGTCTATATGTAAGGTGTATAGATAAATATATATATATAATATATATATATATATATATATATACATATATATATATATATACATACATACATGCATACACATAGTGTGTATGTATGATATACATACATATATATATATATATATATGTATGTATATGTATATATATATATATATACATATATATATATATATATATATATAATATATATATATATATATATATATATACATACATACATGCATACACATAGTGTGTATGTATGTATATACATACATATATATATATATATATATATGTATGTATATGTATATATATATATATATATATACATATATATATATATATATATATATATATATATATATACCTATATATTTTTATTCCTTTATTCTTTTACTTGTTTCAGTCATTTGACTGCTGCCATACTGGAGCACCACCTTTAGTCAAGCAAATCGACCCCAGGACTTATTCTTTGTAAGCCTAGTACTTATTCTATCGGTCTCTTTTGCCGAACCACTAAGTTACAGGGATGTAAACACACCAGCATTGGTTGTCAAGCGATGGTGGGGGGACAAACACAGACACACAAACATACTTCCACATATATATATACGATTAGCTTCTTTCAGTTTCCATCTACCAAATCCACTCACAAGGCTTTGGTTGGCCCAAGGCTATAGTAGAAGACACTTGCCCAAGATGCCACACAGCGGGACTGAACCCAGAACCATGTGGTTGGTAAGCAAGTTTCTTACCACACTGCCACTCATGTGCCTATATGTGTGTGTGTGTGAGTGTGTGTGTATATGTGTATGTGTATGCACAAACTCTAAACATTTGTAGACAAGGGTGTATAGCTCATGAATGCATTCTCTATATGACTGTTACTTTGACTAGCAAAGCCACTAAGAGGTATTATATGTTCAATATGAGCAAAATATAAGCTCAGTAAAATGACCAGAAAGTCATGAGACTACAGACTGCTTTGACTAAACTAGATCTCTTTAGCTTCCTACACATTTCTCACTAAACCAATTATGGCAACTTGTGGATCATGGAATGTTCTGAATGGTATACTTAATGAAAAATTACCTTCAACGTTTGTAATAAAGTAGCCTTTCTGATGATCAGCCATGTCTCATGTAGTCTGCTTCTCAAGTAAGGTTGTCTATGCTAGTACTAAGCCAAGATCAAAGCCACAGTTCTGATTATATATTATGGATGTATAAAACTTCATATACATTATATATATATATAAAGATGGAAGCCAAAAGTGAAATTTAAAATGTGAAACCAGAAAACCAAAGCTGTTTCATTAACTAATCATGTAGAAAATATGTTACACATCTTATTAATTTCCATTTGCATAATATAGGTAATATAAAATAATTAAATAACTGTTCCTTAAATTGTATTTTCTTAATGTTTAGCTATGTTTAAATAAACACTGACTTAAAAACCTTTAAAACGTCATGGAAATAAATATAAAAGAAACAGGAAAACTATAATTTAGACTTATATTAATAGTACTACTTCTAATTAACGTAGTGAAGCATTTTTCCTTATTATATATTATATCAATTACTGTTGAAAAATAATCCAATGTAAATTATTATTAAAATAGAAAAGAGGAACGAGGTGAAATGAGAAGAAAAAATTAACAGCAGTTATCATTAATTAGCAAGCCATTATAGAATTATAGAAAGTTCTAGAATTTATGTATAAAGTGATATATTTATTGTAGTTTACTTATTTCATATATATTGACCTTTTCCACTTTTGTTGTAACAAGTGTTAATCTACTATTGTTTGCTTGTGTATATATATATATGTATATATAATATATATATATATATATATATATATTATATATATATATACATATATATAAGTATGTAAACACAAATATATATATATTTTTTATTGTACTTTATTTGCATTTGTATTCTGCTGTTTCTTTTGTTTTTAATTTGTGTTTATTTATTTATTATTATTTATTTTTTTGGCTGCAATTACTAATTAATTATAGCTTGTGAATAATAATTCTCTGCAGGAATTCAACAAGAAATCAGAACTACTTCAGGAATAGAGGGAACTTATATAAGCAAACATCAATTAATTAAATAATTGATTAATTGATGACTGATTCAATTTAGTAATTAAAATGTATTTTCCTCTGTACGAATATCCACTTCAATTCAATTAAAATATTTGTATATATGTTTAATTTTTTCTATTGTCTTGCATGAACTTTGTTTTCACAGCTCATTAGTGCTTTAATTTCACTTATGTATAATACATGTACATGTATGTAAGTATGTATGTAGAATATATATATATGTATATATATATATATATATAATATATATATTACACACACACATTGATGAGTATGTGTGCGTGCACTTGTGTGTGTGTGTGTGTGGATACAACCAAAAAAAGTATGTGGATAAAATTAGGACTCATATTTATGGTCAAAATATTTATAAAATTTGCTGTTTCATGTGTTTAATTCATAAAAATTATTTTTATATAATTTTATTACTTGAGGAGTCTAAACTGGTTTATTCATTATTATTCATCAACTGATACAAACAAAACATAAACATCTCATTCACCAGTTTTATATATATATATTATATATATATATACATATATATATATATATATATATATATATATATATATATATGTATATATATAATATGTATATACATAGCGATATATGTGTGTGTACATATATGTATATGCATATATATCTATACACACACAG